>NC_069502.1:1264662-1299567 GCF_027579735.1 Bombina bombina
TATACAATACAGCATAGTTAGCCTGAATGTGATAGCACACTCTGCTGGTTACCTGGGGTCTTGCAGATCATAAATTCTTATTGTAGCCGAGAAGTTACATTATACAATACAGCATAGTTAGCCTGAATGTGATAGCACACTCTGCTGGTTACCTGGGGTCTTGCAGATTATAAATTCTTATTGTAGCCGAGAAGTTACATTATACAATACAGCATAGTTAGCCTGAATGTGATAGCACACTCTGCTGGTTACCTGGGGTCTTGCAGATTATAAATTCTTATTGTAGCTGAGAAGTTACATTATACAATACAGCATAGTTAGCCTGAATGTGATAGCACACTCTGCTGGTTACCTGGGGTCTTGCAGATTATAAATTCTTATTGTAGCTGAGAAGTTACATTATACAATACAGCATAGTTAGCCTGAATGTGATAGCACACTCTGCTGGTTACCTGGGGTCTTGCAGATTATAAATTCTTATTGTAGCTGAGAAGTTACATTATACAATGTCAGCATAGTTAGCCTGAATGTTATAGCACACTCTGCTGGTTACCTGGGGTCTTGCAGATTATAAATTCTTATTGTAGCTGAGAAGTTACATTATACAATGTAGCATAGTTAGCCTGAATGTGATAGCACACTCTACTGGTTACCTGGGGTCTTGCAGATTATAAATTCTTATTGTAGCTGAGAAGTTACATTATACAATGTAGTATAGTTAGCCTGAATGTGATAGCACACTCTGCTGGTTACCTGGGGTCTTGCAGATTATAAATTCTTATTGTAGCTGAGAAGTTACATTATACAATGTAGCATAGTTAGCCTGAATGTGATAGCACACTTTAGTTAAACACTCAAACTGTAATGAAGTGTGATAACAATTTGTCTCCATGCTGGTTAGTTTTTATTCATCAGGCACAATGGGTTGGCACCTTTTCTTTGTAAAAATATACCTGCCATGGTCATTAGCTTAAATTTGTCAAAATAATTATACAGCACATATTAGGGACTAAAGCTACTAGCTAGGCCTGAGAAAACTATACTATAATTGCGTTTGTAATGTCCGTCGCCAGTGGCACACGCATCCTTAAAGTGATGGTAAATTTGCCTCCATAACTTTACATATTCTGAAAGCTCTTGTCATTACCAGCATATTGATCTGCTTATTTATTTCAAAACTCAATTAAACTTCTAAAAATCAGAGTTTTTTTAGGCTCCGTTACCTGATTTTATACAGCCCCTGTCAGAGATTTTCAGAGTGTATTATTTGATTGGCATCTCTTTCAGCCAATAGGAGCCTCGCCATGCGCCCCATGGATTTTACTCACAGCACGCTCCCGTGCTTGTAACCCTGCCTGGAAGTGCAACTGCGCAACTCAATACGCTATTTGCGCAACTAAAACAGTGAGGCCGCTAACGGGTACAGGTATTTAGTTGCGCAAATAGCGTATTGAGTTGCGCAGTTGCAGTTCCAGGCAGAGTTACAAGCACGGGAGCGTGCTGTGAGTAAAATCCATGGGGCGCATGGCGAGGCTCCTATTGGCTGAAAGAGATGCCAATCAAATACTACACTCTGAAAATCTCTGACAGGGGCTGTATAAAATCAGGTAACGGAGCCTAAAAAAACTCTGATTTTTAGAAGTTTAATTGAGTTTTGAAATAAATAAGCAGATCAATATGCTGGTAATGACAAGAGCTTTCAGAATATGTAAAGTTATGGATGCAAATTTACCATCACTTTAATAGAATGATGGCAGCGCAAGGACATTGTATATTTTTTGTAAAAGAGCTGATTATCCGCGGGCAATGCCCTGCAAAAAGCCCTTTTAAGGGCTACTGGTAGTTTATTATTAGAGTAGGGAGTGTTTTTATTTTGTGGGGTCTTTTTTATTTTCATAGGGATTAGGTTTAATTTTGTTACATTTGGTAATTAGATTTTTTTATTTTCTGTAAACTTAGCTTTTTTTTTATTTTTTGTAAACTTAGTTTTTTTATTTTTTGTAACTTTAGAATGTAGTAGTTTAGGTAATTTGGGTTTATTTAATGGGGTATTAGGTTAGGGGGTGTTAGGTTAGTGTACTGTATTTAGTTATTTAAATAGTTATTTGCATTGTGGGTTTTGGCGGTTTAAAGGGTTAATAAGTTAAATATGTTTATTGCAATATAGGGGTTTTGTGGTTTAGGGGTTAATAGGGTAAATAGGTTTATTGCGATGTTTGGGTTTTGTGGTTTACGGGTTAATAGGGTAAATAGGTTTATTGCGATGTAGGGGTTTTGCGGTTTAGGGGTTAATAGGTTAAATAGGTTTATTGCGATGTGGAGGTTTTGCGGTTTAGGGGTTAATAGGGTAAATAGGTTTATTGCGATGTAGGAGTTTTGCGGTTTAGGGGTTAATAGGGTAAATAGGTTTATTGTGATGTATGCATTTTGCAGTTTAGGGGTTAATAGGGTAAATAGGTTTATTGCGATGTAGGAGTTTTGCGGTTTAGGGGTTAATAGGGTAAATAGGTTTATTGCAATGTTGGAGTTTTGTGGTTTAGGGGTTAATAGGGTAAATAGGTTTATTGCGATGTAGGGATTTTGCGGTTTAGGGGTTAATAGGGTAAATAGGTTTATTGCGATGTGTGAGTTTTGCAGTTTAGGGGTTAATAGGGTAAATAGGTTTATTGCGATGTGGGGTTTTTGCGGTTTAGGGATTAATAGGGTAATTAGGTGTATTGCGATGTGGGTGATTGACGGTTAAGTGGTTATTAATTTTAGTTTTAATTGCGATTTTCTTAAATATTTATATAAAAGAACAGTTACAAAATAGGTTGTTTCTACATCTGTAGTTTAAAAAATAATTAGACGGGGGGGTGTCCTAACAGCCGCCATGTTCAGACGTGCAATCCAGGAGCTCCTGATGTTATAAGCTTATTTTACGAATTATATTGTGTCTATACTAAAAACCAGAGTCTCAACTAATAGATATGGTTCTATGAAGCTTTACTGAACCCAATGACACCTATCTTGAGGTGATCACATTTAAGGATACCTTGCACGGGACATTAGAAAAGACGCGGCAGCAATTTTCTCGTTTTTCACAATATAACCCCCCCCCGGTAAGCCGGGTGAAAACAGGTTTGACTGACTATCATTATTAGGAGGGGAAGACACTGACTGGTAAAGATGGATGAGTCATCCTTTCAAGAGATCCATGCTCTCCTAGTCGCACTAGCAAAGAAAATGGATGACAGTTTTAATAATCTTACGGACATCTTGAAAGCCCGCCCTCAAAGTCTGCCGATCATGGAGATGCAAGGAGAGAACACAGTGGCTCTAGATACGCAGAGTGTCAGCTCGCAGCCTTGTCCCAGAGAAGTAAAGCTCACCAAGTACACTCCGGTTCTGCGGGAGAACCTGCACAGTAAACAGCAGGAATTTCCCTAAATCATCAGAGGTCTGCAGAGTTGAGCGTTAGGTCTGTCTCCATCGCTCCCAGAAATGAGAGAACAGCTGAGGGGAGGCTCAAGTCGTTGGGGGTGGATGCGGCCGATTACCCGCCCAGTCGTTTCCAGATATCCTTCTCTTCGGTGTTGGTCAGTAACCTAAATCCCCTTGTGGGGACTTTCTCTGAAAAAACAGACGCAGTTTTGAATAACTGTACTCACCTTTACCTAAGGCTTCAAGATGTTCTGGTTCTATTAGGGATATTCTCCTGGCAGCTCCCATCTACCCCACGCTCCGTTTTATGCTCGAGTCATGCCGGAAGAGGGGCATTCAACATCCGGATAGGAATTGGGTAGCTTCATTCTAATTTATATCGCTAAATCCAGCACGTTGTCTGGTCTGATGGCGGCAGGCAGTTCTCCATGTTGTGATGATGACTTTCTGGTCTGATGTCTTGGTGGAAGCCCTAATTAATTCCAACGCCATGTATAAACTGGAAGCGTTTTATTTATAGCACAGCATAAGTAACAACATTCTTTAGAACTGTGACGATACTCAAAGCTGTGCTTATGGACTATCCCAGTGTGTCAATCAGCCCTGCATGGTTTGGGGGGTAGTAAGCTCCAGTCTATTTTAGTGTTCATGTTTTCTTTTGTTTGAACTAATCCTAAGATACATGTAAGCATTATAGATGTCTACAGTAATTTAATATTAGTTCCCTTCTTGCACTATCTAATTTGGGGGCTTTACCTGGTATACATCACTTCTATTCAGTACAGCTCCCCTATATTTGAATAGCCTATTGCTTATATATGTTTCCAAATGTTTATGTTCTTGTGCCCATTAATATGCTCTGCTATACCCATGTATAGGGCTTATGTTAAATCTAAGTCTTGTTACTTCCAGACTTTCACCTAGTTTTCTATGCTTGGTATAGATTGTCTGGAATTTTACCTTTAGAGTCTCCTCAATAGCATATTTCAGCTAATATATCACATACTAGTAAGATTATGATATATGGCCCCAGCTCTTTTCTTGGCAGTGGGTAAACTTGATTTTTGCATAACACTACTGTGTCATATACCTAATAAGACTGAGTCTCGACTTACTGTACAATAGTAGCTCCATACAGACCCCCCCTCCTAAGGTAATTCATATTATAGTTCCCCTAGTATTTATCTTATAAGGTGATCCTTAGTACACTACTCTGCATTTGATTTATGTCTACACAGATTAGCCCATAATGGTCCATGTATACAAACCCTCTAGGCACCTGCTGGGGACCTCTAAGCATTATAATAATCTACGTGGGAGACCTGTTAGTACTGTTGTTTTATATAGTTTGGCATTATAGCAGCATATTTAATCTGTTGTTGTTACAGGTTGCTAATATATCTTATACAGTTTTCAGTTTCCCATTTTCACCTTTTGCACACCATAATTATAGTATGTACGTTCTTAAATACTAGATAGATATTATGCTCTCATTTCCCGAATTTCCTAAATTGCTAGGCTATACTGTACTGCTGGTATCTATCATTTATAAGTATATTATATTGGTCTCTCCCCACACAATGCGCTCTGAAGAAGACGGATGCCTATAGCTCCTGTATATATTTGTTTTTCCCTGTACTATAGCATTCTCCTATTGAGCTATTATGACTATCTCTCAGTGTACTAGATGGCAAGGATTTCAGACAGCGCCTATTACCTTGCAACAGAGCTTCACCTTCATCTTCATTAAGCTATTAAAAACAAATGTCAGCATCCTTTTACCTGTATGACTAATAATTCTTATCGTTACTTATAGCCAATCATTATATCGGTGGTTTATTATTTTCTGGTCATGAGCTATGCATGTTACTGCTCTGATGTACATTTTTGGGTTATACACCATCCTTCAGCTTTTGAGTATAGTCTACTATTTACCATACGTTGTTAATTAGCCTGGTTTGTAATGCATTCTTAGCTGAGCTTCTCATAGACCACTCCTTATAATTTGCCAACCATGATTTGTATCTAATTTTAGCAAGGCCCTAGAATACCCTTAGAAGCCTGCTTTAGCAGATCACCCTATAGTAAACATTGTAAACCAGAGGGTTAAGAAACCATCTAGCTGCCATATATTATCCTGTCACTTAAATTTATAATGTTATATACCCTTAGCTCGACACGCCCCCTCCCTCCTCTTTATATAGCGGCTCTTTGCCCGCTGCCTATCCCCCCCCCTCCCCTTATATTCTATTGGCTGTTCCGATCAGCCAATAGAATGCGAGCTCAATCTGATTGGCTGATTGGATCAGCCAATCGGATTGAACTTGAATCTGATTGGCTGATTCAATCAGCCAATCAGATTTTTCCTAGCTTAATTCCGATTGGCTGATAGAATCCTATCTGCCAATCGGAATTCGAGGGACACCATCTTGGATGACGTCCCTTAAAGGAACCTTCATTCGTCGTTAGTCCGTCAGTGAAGAAGGATGGCTCTGCGTTGGCTGCTTGAAGATGGTCCCGCTCCGCGCCGGATGGAAGAAGATAGAAGATGCCGCTTGGATGAAGATGTCTGCCGGTCCGGATGTCCTCTTCTGCCCGGATAGGATGAAGACTTTGGACCCTCTGGAGGAGCTCTTCTTGCTGGATAGGAGGAAGACTTCGGACCCTCTTCTGGACGGATCGGTGATACCCGGCGTGGTGAAGACAAGGTAGGAAGATCTTCAGGGGCTTAGTGTTAGGTTTATTTAAGGGGGGTTTGGGTTAGATTAGGGGTATGTGGGTGGTGGGTTGTAATGTTGGGGGGGTATTGTATGGTTTTTTTTTACAGGCAAAAGAGCTGTTTACTTTGGGGCATGCCCCGCAAAAGGCCCTTTTAAGGTCTGGTAAGGTAAAAGAGCTTTACAATTTTTATTTTAGAATAGGGTAGGGCATTTTTTTATTTTGGGGGGCTTTGTTATTTTTTTAGGGGGCTTAGAGTAGGTGTAATTAGTTTAAAATTCTTGTAATCTTTTTTTATTTTTTGTAATTATTGTTTGTTTGTTTTTATAATTTAGTGTTTGTTTTTTTTGTAATTTAGTTTAGTTGATATAATTGTAGATAATTGTAGATAGTTTATTTAATTTATTTATTGCTAGTGTAGTGTTAGGTTTAATTGTAACTTAGGTTAGGATTTATTTTACATGTAATTTTGTAATTATTTTAACTAGGTAGCTATTAAATAGTTATTAACTATTTAATAGCTATTGTACCTGGTTAAAATAAATATAAAGTTGCCTGTAAAATAAATATTAATCCTAAAATAGCTACAATATAATTATTATTTATATTGTAGCTATATTAGGGTTTATTTTACAGGTAAGTATTTAGATTTAAATAGGAATAATTTATTTAATAAGATGTATTTTATTTCGTTAGATGTAAATTATATTTAATTTAGGGGGGTGTTAGTGTTAGGGTTAGACTTAGCTTTAGGGGTTAATAAATTTATAAGAGTAGCGGCGAGGTCCGGTCGGCAGATTAGGGGTTAATAATTGTAGGTAGGTGGTGGCGACATTGGGGGCGGCAGATTAGGGGTTAATAAATGTAATATATGGGGTCGGCGGGGGTTAGGGGCAGCAGATTAGGGGTACATAGGGATAACGTAGTTTGCGGCGGTGTACGGAGCGGCAGATTAGGGGTTATAAATAATATGCAGGGGTCAGCGCTAGCGGGGGCGGCAGATTAGGGGTTAATAAGTGTAAGGTTATGGTTTTTTAGACTCGGGGTACATGTTAGGGTGTTAGGTGCAGACATAGGATGTGTTTTCCCATAGGAAACAATGGGGCTGCGTTAGGAGCTGAACGCTGCTTTTTTGCAGGTGTTAGTTTTTTTTTCAGCCCATTGTTTCCTATGGGGGAATCGTGCACGAGCACGTTTTTGAAGCTGGCCGCGTCTGTAAGCACCGCTGGTATTTAGAGTTGCAGTGGCGGTAAATTATGCTCTACGCTCCCTTTTTGGAGCCTAACGCAGCCCTTCTGTGAACTCTAAATACCAGCGGTATTTAAAAGGTGCGGGGGAAAAAATACACGCGTAGCTAACGCACCCCTTTGGCCGCAGAACTCTAAATCTAGCCGTAAAGTAATAAGCCCCTGTCAGGGTTTCTTCCCTGCTTTGTTTGCCATGTGCTGCTGGCAGCCATTTTGCTTACCTTTTCTTGCTGAATCTGGTGCAGAGTGTGTGATGCTGCTCATTTCCTGCACGGCCTCTTATGGTCAGACTGTTGTACATCATCCATGTGAGGCAGGTTGCAGTCTCAGAATTGTGATGTCATCACTTCTTATTTAAAGGGCCTCTGTTCAGTATGCTTTGCCCTTGCATTGTCTCAGACCTGTTTGTGAGTTCCTGTGTATTACCTGGCTGTCTGACATCCCTCCTGGTTCCTGACTCGGCTTGTCTGACTACTCGCTTTGGCTCCTGACTCGGCTCGTCTGACTACCAGCTCTGACTTTGACTCCTGGCTTGTTATTTGACTTGTGGACTTTTTATTATTTTTTGTTATTAATAAAGGTGTGAATATTTTTGCACTTCTCGTCTCAGTCTGATTCCTGGCATCCTGACATTACGCAAGGGCCATGAATCCTGATGGTGCTAATAATCCACCTTTACCTACCATCATTTCCAGAATGGATGGACAGGATCACCGCTTGGATCAATTTGCACTAGCCCTGCAAACCCAGCTGGCTCGCACTGCACATTTGGACCAGAGTGTCCCACAAGTTATGGCTGCTCATGTTTCCGCTGCTGCACCTAGTCCTACCAGGAGCATGTCTGGTTCTTCACCTCTACCTCAGCAATATGGAGGCGATCCTATTCAGTGCAGAGGGTTTTTGAACCAGGTTGGCATTTACTTTTAGATATTACCTTAGGCGTTTCCCTCTGACAGAGCTAAGGTGGGATATCTCATCTTGTTACTCTCTGATGCAGCTCTTGCCTGGGCTAATCCCTTGTGGGAGACTAATAAACCTGGGATTTCAAATTACCCTGAATTTGTGGCCTCCTTTTGAAGAGTATTTGATGTTCCGGCTCGCTCCTCCTCTGCTGCTAAACGACTCATGTCCATTCAGCAAGGTACGAGATCTGTTGCTCAGTATGCCATTAAGTTCCGTAGGCTTGCCGCAGAGGTAGGTTGGAACAATTAAGCCCTTGTTGCAGCCTTCTTTCATGGGCTCTCTGATGCGATTAAAGACGAAGTTGCTGCCAGAGATTTACCAGAGGATCTCGAGGTATTGGTGTCTTTTTTTATCCTAATTGACATAAGACTCAGAGAGAAGCCCTCTTTCAAGGAGCGCTTGCGGAAGCCTCCTGTTCCGTTTTCTCCTACATGTTTGTTCTCACCCATGCCTCCATCTCCTTCCATGCCTCCTCATCCCGAATCACCAGGTACTGCTGAACTGATGCAGTTGGGATTCACACATCTCTCCGTGGCGGAGAGGGCCTTTAGGAGGAGGGAGGGGCTCTTCCTCTATTGTGGGTTACAGGGCCACATTTTAAAGTCTTGTCCTACATGGCCGGGAAACGTTCGCACCTAAGGTCCTGTTGGGGGCAGACCTTGGGTGGTTTATCCTCGTCCCCAGAACCGCTAAAGGAGAAACCTTTGGTCACGGCTGTCCTTTCCTGAGTGGACTCCTCCATAGTCACCCAGGCTCTTGTTGACGCTGGGGCTGTGGGCTATTTCATTGACAGTGCTTTTGTATCAAAGCGCTTCATTCCTGTATTGCCTCGGTCCGTTCCGCTTGCTATTGAGGCCATTGATGGCAGGCCCCTTCAGCCCGCACTCGTTACTCATGAAATTGCTCCGTTATCCATGGCTGTTGGGGCTCTCCATTTTTAAACCCTCCAGTACCAGGTGATTAACTCTCCGTATTTTCTGTTGTTCTGGGTTATCCCTGGCTCCAAAGCACAATCCCAGTCTCGACTGGCGCAGGTCTGAAATTTTGTCATGGTCTCCGCAATGTATTTCCACTTGTCTTCGGAGACCAGTCAAAGTCTTGTGTACTTCTTCGGTATCTCAATTGCCAGAGGAGTACAGAGAGTTCCTAGACTTTTTTGACAAGGTTTGTGCCGGTACGTTGCCTCCTCACCGGTCTTACAATTGTGCCATAGACCTGCAACCCAGAGCCATTCCTCCTCGGGGCCGGGTTTACCCTCTGTCTCTTGAGGAGAATTTTGCTATGGATGAGTATGTTGCTGATGCTCAGTCGCGGGGAATCATCTGCAAATCCTGCTCTCCTGCAGGGGCTGGCTTATTCTTTGTGAAGAAAAAGGGTGGCGAGTTAAGAATATGCATCGATTATAGGGGTCTTAATCGTCTTACCATTAAGAATGCTTACCCTATTCCGCTCATTACGGAACTCTTTGACCGCCTCAAGGGAGCTACGGTCTTTTCTAAACTTGATTTGAGAGGAGCATACAATCTTGTTAGGATTAAGGAGGGCCACGAATGGAAAACAGCATTTAACACCAGGAGCGGGCATTATGAATATCTTGTAATGCCCTTTGGCTTATGTAATGCTCCTGCTGTTTTTTAGGACTTTATTAATTATTTCCAACGAGATATGTTGCAACAGTGTGTTGTGGTGTACTTAGATGACATCCTCATACACTCACTCACACTTGAGGCTCATCGTTCTGATGTCACACGGGTAATTCAGAGACTACGTGAGAACGGCCTGTTTTGTAAACTCGAGAAATGTGAATTCCATCAGACTCAAGTAACCTTCCTAGGTTATGTGATCTCCATTGCAGGATTCTCCATGGATCCTGACAAGTTGTCTGCAGTGGCCTCGCCCAGTTGGTCTTTGCTCTATTCAACATTTTTTGGGCTTCGCCAATTACTATAGAAAGTTTATTAAAAACTTTTCTTCATTGGTCAAACCTATCACAGACATGACCCGTAAAGAGAATGATCCACTCCATTGGTCACCTACTGCCATTAAGGCCTTTGATAGTCTTAAAGCTGCCTTTGCTGCTGCTCCAGTACTGGTTCATCCTAACCCTGTCCTGCCTTTCGTTCTTGAGGTCGATGCATCTGAGACTGGAGTAGGTGCTCTCTTGTCTCAACATCCTACGCCTGACAGTTCCTTGCATCCGTGCGGTTTCTTCTCTAAGAAATTTTCTCCAGCAGAGTGCCCTCGAGAACAGTTACTCCGTTGCCATGTCTCAGATCACCACAACAATTGGTCTGAACTGTTACCTTGGGCGGAGTTTGCTCATAATAGTGCTAATAATGCTTCCTCCCAGTTATCCCCATTCATGGCGAATTATGGTTTTCAACCATCCTTGTTGCATGATTCATTCATTTCTCAGGGCATTCCGGCTCTGGAGGAGCATCTCTGGCAACTCCATTCCACGTCAGTGCAGATTCAGGATTGCCTTCATCGTTCTATGCAGCGCGAAAAGTTCTAGGCTGATCGTAGGTGTCTGCCCGCACCTTCCTACCAGGTTGTTGACAGGGTTTTGCTGTCCTCTCATAACTTGAACCTTTGTGTGCCTTCCAATAAACTGGCTCCTCGTTATGTTGGTCCTTTTTGAATACTCAGACGGGTCAATCCTGTGGCTTACACTCTTGACCTTCCTCCTGCAATGCACATTTCCAATGTTTTTTATGTCTCCTTCTTGAAACCATTGGTTTGTAATCTGTTTACCACTGTGTTGCCTCGTCCCCGTCGTATCTCTGTTGACAATCATGAAGAATATGAGGTCAGCAGCATTATTGACTTTAGTATGTCCAGGGGCCGCGTACAGTATTTGGTTCAGTGGAGGGGCTACGGTCCTGAGGAGCGTTCATGGGTTCCCTCCTCTGATGTTCATGCTCTCGCCCCCTCTGTGCCTTCCATGACTGTTTCCCCAATAAGCCTTTTGTCCTCCCGTGGGGTGGGGTCATTGAGGGGAGGGTACTGTCAGTTTTTTTTCCCTGCTTTGTTTGCCATGTGCTTCTGGCAGCCATTTTGCTTACCTTTTCTTGCTGAATCTTTAAAGGGCCTCTGTTCAGTATGCTTTGCCCTTGCGTTGTCTCAGACCTGTTTGTGAGTTCCTGTTCCTGTGAATTACCTGGCTGTCTGATGTCCCTCCTGGTTCCTGACTCGGCTCGTCTGACTACTCGCTTTGGCTCCTGACTCGCTTGTCGACTACCAGCTCTGGCTTTGACTCCTGGCTTGTTATTTGACTTGTGGACTTTTTATTATTTTTTGTTATTAATAAAGGTGTGATTATTTTTGCACTTCTCGTCTCAGTCTGATTCCTGGCACCCTGACAGCCCCCTAACCTAACACCCCCTAAATTAACACAAATTAATTAAACTAAAAAATACTAAAGTTGCAAAAAAAAGAAGCTAAGATTACAAAAAAATAAAAAAACAAATTACCAAAGTTTACAAAATTAAACCTAATCCCTATGAAAATAAAAAGCCCCCCCAAAATAAAAACACCCCCTACTCTAATAATAAACTACCAGTAGCCCTTAAAAGGGCTTTTTGCAGGGCACTGCCCCAAGATAAACAGCTATTTTACATTAGGGATTAGGTTTTATTATTTTATTTTTGATATTTTGCTTATTTTTTTCTGTAGTTCAATTTTTTTATTTTTTATTTAATTAACAACACATAGACTGAGAGAGGGGAGAGAGAGCAAATGAGAGGGGAGAGAGAGCAAATGAGCGGGGGAGAGCAAAAGAGAGGGGGAGAGAGAGCAAAAGAGAGGGGGAGACATCAAAAGAGAAGGGGGAGAGAGAGCAAAAGGGAGGGGGAGAGAGAGCAAAAGAGAGGGGGAGACATCAAAAGAGAAGGGGGAGAGAAAGCAAAAGAGAGGGGGAGAGAGAGCAAAAGATAGGGGGGAGAGAGCTAGAGAGAGGGGAGAGTAAGGTAGCCACCCAGCCGGTAATCAGAGAATGGGAGCCAGTGCCGGAATTAGTATAATACAGGCAATGCAAAAGCCGTTTTTTTTTTTATTTTGCCTTCACTATTGCTTTTTTTTTATATTCACTTTTATTTTTTCATTTTCACTTCACCTTCTGCCGCACTGAGGCTGTGTACTACTGTCTGTACACTAACACTCTCTCTTCTTCCTATCCAATCCTATCCGGTGGGTGGACTGGCTGTGCGCAGCGCTGTCTCTGTCTACTCTAGTCTCTGGGACTGGAGCATTCAGTGAGTGACGTGCCTGACTGTGGGCGTGGCTGACGCTGACTGGCTGTGCGCAGCTTCTTCATACAACAAGAAGACGTTGCTGGTAAGGAGCCTTAGCCAGCTTAGTGAGTACTAGTAGATTCTGGACTGGTTTATATTATATAACATAATAAGCAGACGCCTAGATTTGGAGTTTTGTCAGTAAAGACCTGAGGTGCTAACAAGCCTTTTTTTTCCAGCGCACCCTTAAGACAACGCTGGTATTACGAGTTTTCTGAATGGCTGCGTTAGCCTCAGAAAAGTGAGCGTTGAGCCAAATTTAGCTCCACTTCAACCCTCAATACCAGCGTTACTTACGGTAGCGGTAAGCTGGAAAAACACGCTCGTGCACGAGCTGGCTGAAAAAAAACCCTAACACTTTCTAAGTCTACACGTGACACCCTAACATGAACCCCGAGTCTAAACACCCCTAATCTTACACTTATTAACCCCTAATCTGCCGCCCCCGCTATTGCTGATACCTGCATTATACTATTAACCCCTAATCTGCCACTTCTGATACCGCCGCAACCTACATTATAGCTATAAAGTTATTAACCCCTAAACCTAAGTCTTACTAAGTTACAAATACACCTAACACTACACTATCAATAAATTAATTAAATAAATTAACTACAATTATCTAAACTAAAATACAATTAAATAAACTAAACTATAATACAAAAACAAACATTAAATTACAAAAAATAAAAAAATATTACAAGAATTTTAATCTAATTACATCTAATCTAAGCCCCCTAATAAAATAAAAAATCCCCCCAAAATAATAAAATTCCATACCCTAAACTAAATTGCAAAGTAATCAGCTCTTTTACCAGCCCTTAAAAGGGCTTTTTGCGGGGCATTGCCCCAAAGTAATCAGCTCTTTTACCTGTAAAAAAAAATGACAATCCCCCCCAACATTACAACCCACCACCCACACACCCCTACTTTAAAACCCACCCGATCCCCCCTTAAAATAACCTAACACTACCCCATTGAAGATCACCCTACCTTGAGCCGTCTTCAGCCAGCCGGCCACCAATGGGACAGAAGAGGACATCCGGACCGGCAGAAGTCTTCATCCTATCTGGGCAGAAGAGGACATCCGGACCGGCAGAAGTCTTCATCCTATCCGGGCAGAAGAGGACATCCGGACCAGCAGACATCTTCATCCAGGCGGAATCTTCTATCTTCATCCTTCCGGAGCGGAGCGCAGCCATCTTCTATCCAGCCGACGCAGAGCCATCCTCTTCTTCCCACCGGAATAACGACGAATGAAGGTTCCTTTAAATTACGTCATCCAAGATGGCGTCCCTCGAATTCCGATTGGCTGATAGGATTCTATCAGCCAATCGGATTTAAGGTAGGAAAAATCTGATTGGTTGATCTATTCTATTGGCTCATCCAATCAGCCAATCGGATTGAACTTCAATCCGATTGGCTGATTAAATAAACCAATCAGATTTTTCCTACCTTAATTCCAATTGGCTGATAGAATCCTATCAGCCAATCGAATTCGAGGGATTACAATTCTTGTAATATTTTTTAATTTTTTTGTAATTTAGTTTAGTTTATTTAATTGTATTTTAGTTTAGATAATTGTAGTTATTTTTTTTAATTAATTTATTGATAGTGTAGTGTTAGGTGTATTTGTAACTTAGGTTAGGATTTATTTTACCGGTAATTTTGTAATTATTTTAACTAGGTAGCTATTAAATAGTTAATAACTATTTAATAGCTATTGTACCTAGTTAAAATAAATACAAAGTTGCCTGTAAAATAAATATAAATCCTAAAATAGCTACAATGTAACTATTAGTTATATTGTAGCTATATTAGGGTTTATTTTATAGGTAAGTATTTAGTTTTAAATAGGATTAATTTATTTAATTATAGTAATTTTAGTTCGTTTTATTTAAATTATATTTAACTTAGGGGGGTGTTAGGGTTAGGGTTAGACTTAGGTTTAGGGGTCAGTAACTTTATTATAGTATCGGCGACGTTGGGGGCGGGAGATTAGGGGTTAATAATTGTAGGTAGGTGGCGGCAATGTTAGGGAGAGCAGATTAGGGGTTAATAAAATGTATTATAGTGTTTGAGAGGCGGGAGTGCGGCGGTTTAGGGGTTAATAAGTGTAGTTTGGTTGCGGTGACGTTGGGGGGCAGATTAGGGGTTAATAAATATAATGTAGGTGTCGGCGATGTTAGGGACAGCAGATTAGGGGTTCATAGCTATAATGTAGGTGGCGGCAGTGTCCGGTCGGCAGATTAGGGGTTAAATAATTTTATTATAGGGTTTGCGATGTGGGGGGGCCTTGGTTTAGGGGTTCATAGGTAGTTTATGGATGTTAGTGTACTTTGTAGCCACTGTAGTTAAGAGCTTTATGTTCCGGCGTTAGCCCATAAAACTCTTAACTACTGACTTTTTTATGCGGTAGGAGTCTTGGAGGTAGAGGCTGTACCGCTCACTTTCTCCAAGACTCATAATACCAGCATTAGGCAAATCCCATTAAAAAGACAGGATACGCAATTGACGTAAGGGGATTTGCGGTAGCCTCGAGTCGCAGAAATAAAGTGAGCGGTACACAAACTCTAAATACCAGCGGGCATTAAAAAGCAGCGCTAGGACCCCTTAACGCTGCTTTTTAAGGCTAATGCAGAACTCTAAATCTAGGTGATAGCATGTTATTTAACATAACAAAGACTTCATAACCTGAGCAGACATAGGGTGTTACTATTGAAATATGCAGTCCATTTTATTATTCAGAAAAGTTTATGTTTTAAATGAATCTGCTTTACATTTATAAAACACTGCCAAGTAACTGTGCTTTCACGTGTGAATCTACCATTAAATTCACTTTCTGAAGCAACACACAGTCACCTCTCTGACTCTGTATTATAAATTAAATAATTTATAGAGAGAGAATTGTAAAGCAGATAGGGCATGTTACATTGAGTGAATCTGCCTCTTTTTTTGGGCTGCCCTTTTTGTGGCCACACCATTTTGTGGTCCCGCCCACCCATGGCCGGTATTTTTTTTAGGAAAAGGTGGCAACCCTAGGGGAGAGAGAGAGCAAAAGAGAGGTGGGAGAGAGAGAGCAAAAGAGAGGGGGGAGAGAGAGCAAAAGAGAGGGAAAGGAAATAGAGCTAAAGAGAGGGGAGAGAGAGCAAAAGAGAGGGGGAGAGCAAAAGAGAGGGGGGAGAGAGAGAGCAAAAGAGAGAAAGAAGAGAGAGCAAAAGAGAAGGGGGAGAGAGAGCAAAAGAGAGGGGGGAGAGAGAGCAAAAGAGAGGGGGAGAGAGAGCAAAAGGGGTGGTGAAAGAATCCACCTGGATGGATTCTTTCACCACCCTGCTTTTTTCGGAATCCAGGTGGATTCCAAAAATGGCAGGGTGGTTCCGTCACCACAATAGACTTCCCTCTGGGCATGCTTTCCCACTAGTTGGTTTATAATTAGATTCCAACATACTAGAGGTTTCACCATTAAAGAGAAGGTCAATTTTGACGAATAAGTGCCCGGTTTTTAATAATCCTATTAAAAAATAGGGCACTTTAATTCATCAAAATTGACATTTCAAGCGTTTTCTTTAAAAACTTACCTTTTAATCCTGAAAGCTGCTCCATCGATTTCCTCGGCCGTCAGAAGCCTCTGCTTACGTCAGAAATGATGAATACGTCTTCCTTAAATCATGGCGTTCCCCCCGGGGGGATCATGGCCCGAGGGAATGCCATGATTGAATAAAGCCAGATTCGTCATTTTGGACCCGCGAAGAGGAATTGCGACGTGCTTAAAAGGTAAGTTTTTGAAGAAAACGCTTGAAATGTCATCAGAAAATGTCTAGCCACCGGTTGCTCAGCACTGCCAATATGAAGTGTAGTGCGTATTTCCGACCGGTGGTTAGCCATCCTTGACTTCAAGTCGTCTTGGGTCTTCCATATGTAAAATTTCCCATGGGGACAGTGAAGCATGTACACTATATGTGTGGTGCATGTAACTCTGTAGTTGATGGTGTATCGTTTGTTGGATGTACAAAGTATTTACTCTGTGATAGACCACTGCAGGTTACACACCCACTACATCTATAGCACCCGTTCCTTTCAGACCCTAACCAGGTTCTACTGGTGTAGCTTGGTCTGTTGTCTATTCATAGTAACTGGTCTCAGAGAGATTTACCCTTCCTGTACCCTACCATCTGGCTGTCGACATTACCAAATGGTAAATTTTTATCAGATTTCACAATATTCCAGTTTTTTCTTAAGCCCGTTTTATCAGGGGTAAATTCCAATCTCTTGTTCGCTTGTTCTCTTATCTTCTTTATCAGGGCTTGTTCCTGGGTCATAGCTAAGGATTCTTCCAACAAATTTTGTAGGACTTCCGGTGGGCGGAGCTAGCGGCTGGCAGCAAGGGAGAAGAGTTCCGCAACTCAGCTTCACAAAATACTCTTATATAGCTGCCAGCCGCCTTTCCCACAATGCCACCTTGTTGGGTTATTGCCCCAGGCATCCTAACTGGCCAAAAGAGCCGTGGAGGGCTGAAGATCGCCCTAGCCCCGGGAGGCATTTTACACTGCGCCACGCTGTGCACATTATAACACATGCGGGCGCCATCTTCTAGGAGTTCTCCCAGCATTAACCAGTGTGCTGGCTCAGATAGGACCCAAAGACTGCTCCAGTTAGGAGCGTGATTGCAGGGGAAACGGTGCACAAGAGCTGGCATTGCAGGAGACCGGACATATAGCAATAGCCATTCGGACATTGAATGCAGGAGGCCGGTAAGGCATATGCACTATAAACACCTCAGAGATCTCGCACATACTGAGAGGTTCAGAGACAACACGGGGGAGACCTTTAATTGCCTGCTCTGTTTAATTAAATTAAAAGCGTGACACATTATAAGTTTACTGAAACTCTAAGGAACCTGAGACTTGTTCATAAGTTGCATCCCAGCACTGAGATATACAATGTGTTAATTTGGAAGCTGTTGCAGAGCATGATGTTTGCACTAGAGGGGGAACCACAATCTGAGGAGCTGGAGTGTTATAAATACGGCTGCAATACTTGACAACATCACAGTTAAATAAATCTGCATTAACCATCTATGTATCTGCAGGCCTTCCCTCACATATTCTTCAAATCCCCCCTCCAACTGTAATACAGCAGCGCCACCTAGTGGCATACAATTATAATCTGGAATATCCATCTGAACTTTATTGTTATCATTTTCTTATTCACTGCACTTCATATGAAGGTTGATAAATACTTCAAACCTCTTTCTAAAGCACTGAAGGGCAAGATGACTTCAAAATCTAAGCAAACAGATAGGAGACAACAACATAATACAGAGACTCAGATGGAAAATCTACCGTCTCCAAGCCCCTCACACCTAGCACTTAGTGATTCTTCAAGCCTACTGCAAGAATTAAAGTCTTTTTTTCTGCCTAAGATGGAATCCCTCCAAGCGGGCATGGACACCCTGACTAGTGAGGTGCGCCAATTTTCTACAAGGATGAATCAGGCGGAACAGAGAATCTCAGATGTTGAGGATCGTCAAAATGATACTTCTACCTCACTCAGGCTACTGCTACGCCAGAACCAAGCCTTACAAGATAAGGTAGATGACCTCGAGAACCGTAGCAGATGCAGGAATCTCTGCATAGTCAGAATCCCAGAGCACATCAAGAACAAGGAATTACTGGAGTTCACAGCCTTAACCTTCCCTAGGCTCTTAGGTGTGGATCCAGATTGTCTCCCACTGGATGTGGAAAGAGCACACCGCATCGGTCCTGACAATGGACTCTCTATCACTACCTCTACCAGACCGCGTCAAGTCATTTTCAAGTGCTTAAATTACCAAGAGAAACTCACCTTGCTAAGGGCATACAGATCACACAATGCAGATGTTCTCTTCGAAGGGAAAAAAACTGTTGCTATTCCAAGACTTCTCAGCGGAGGTGTCTAAATTGCGTAAAGAATTTGCTCCCTACTGTTCCCAACTGTATAAGGAGGGCAGACAAGTTGCACTTCTATACCCCGCCAAACTTCGGCTACACAACCCAAAAGGTGACAAGTTCTTCCGTTCTCCCAAAGAATTGAAATCCTACCTGGACATGGAAAAACAACAAGCAGATTCATAGGGCTAACCTTGCCCCAGGACAATGTAAGACTCTCTCAGGATGAAAGGTTCAGGACAAGATAACCGTCGCAAGGCACAGGAAGCCTTGGGAACTGGTGACCTCCTCACTGAGGCTGCCACTGATCTCAGGACAGCCATATCTCAGGTCACTTTCCTGTGTCAGGAATGGACCCTCTTGTGGGGGACCCCCCACAATCCTAAGACCCATAGCCCACTAAGGGCCATGTTATTTAAAGGGACACTCAATCAAAATTAAACTTTCATTATTCAGATAGAGCATGCCATTTTAAACAACTTTCCAATTTACTTCCATTAACAAAATGTGCACATTCTATTTATATTTAAACTTTTTGAGTCACCAGCTCCTACTGAGCATGTGCAAGAATAAGTGTGTATGCATTTGTGAATGGCTGATGGCTGTCACATGGTACGTGTATGCATTTGTGAATGGCTGATGGCTGTCACATGGTACAGGGGGAGTGGAAAAAGACATAACTTTTAAAATTGTCAGAAAAAAATTCTACTACTCATTTGAAGTTCAGACTAAGTGCTATTGCATTGTCTTGTTATCTTGCATTTGTTGATTATGCAAATCTACTGTGTTGACTGGTCCTTTAAAGTTGTTGTTGTTTTCTTTGTTTCTCTCTCATCTGTTCTTCCTCATTCCCACTCTTGATGCAGATCGTATGTTTGGTCTGGGGAAGAAGTACCTTCTTCTCATATATCTTGAAGCTGTCACATGTATTAACCATTCTTTTTCTCTAGCAGGAAACTTTGGGGCTGTGTTCGGCTGATGGGTGGACTGGAGACTGGCATATAAATTAGTGACCAATACTCTATACTGGCTACCACTTACCAGCAATGTCCGTGAGTCTTTACCTCTAATACACCACACATTAGGTTTTGTACATAATGATACCTCAGCTTTCTACCCCTTTTTTCTCTGGCACTCTGCTGAGACACCTCGAGACCTCTGGTTAGTTGTTAAATCGCCTCCTCACCAACAAATAGACCTGTCACTTGTGCTCCCTCATTGGCTAATTAAATGACTGAGACACTTAATGTGATATCTTGGAATGTGGGGGGCATAACATCCCCAGCCAAGCGGAGCAAAATCCTCCAACACCTAAAATCTTACATGCGGATATTGCATTACTGCAAGAGACGCATCTTACTGCAGAGGAACATGAAAAACGAAAGATTAGATGGGTTGGGGAAATTCTATATTCACCGTCAGAGGGAAGGAAGCGTGGGGTGGCAATTTTAATACGTAAACACTTACCTATAACCTTTTCCAACACAAAGATTGACAGGCAAGGTCGCTACATTTTCACTTCATTTCATATACACACACATACTTTTCAACTGTGTAATGTTTATGGCCCAAATCACTCTGACCAGCTTTTCTGGTCATCCCTACAGTCACTCATTGCCCAACACTCGGACTCCTCAGTAATAGTGGGGGGTGACTTCAATATGGCACAAACCCACCCGTTGGACAGGTTTCTTGACCCATCCCGCCCTAGCATAAAGAGGGGAATTCACCCCAAACACAAACAGGAAGCACAAATTTTATCCATGTTTAGAGATGGACTAGGGTTGAATGACCTGTGGAGATCCCAACACCCAGATCAAAGGGATTATACCTGCGTCTCTAAGACGCATCATACTTTCTCACGTATTGATTTTTTCCTCACCTCCCCACAACTTACCCCAAACATATTAGACACGTCTATTCTCCCAATCACGATATCAGACCACGCCCCCATAAGAATAAAGCTTCAGCCTCTTAAAGCAGAACCTTCTAAAAAGACCTGGAGGTTCCCATCCTACTTATATACTAATGCAGACTTTAGGCAACACTTGAAGGCGTTTTGGCTGGAATATACTTTTGACAATGAACAACATAGGGATAATCTTGACCGGTTTTGGCATGCCTCTAAGGCAGTAATAAGGGGTAAAATTACCGCATACACAGCGCACCACTTTAGGTCCCAAAAAAAAGTCACAACCCAACTTCTCTCTGAGCTAACTAATGCTTACAACACCTACTTAGCCAACCCTACAGTAGGGAATCGCCAGAAATACTATGATGCTAAACAAGAGAGAGATACACATTTGCAAATTCTTGATCACAAATTTAATCTGCATAGACAGGGTAGGTTTTACCATCATGGCAATAAAGCTGGCAAGCTCCTGGCGAATCTGGTGAAACTCCACACACCTAAATCCATTATAGCTGCAATCAAATCGGGAACGCACCTTAAAACAGATACTAAGGACATAATGAAAGTATTTAAAGACTACTATAAATCCCTATACACTAGACAGACAATAAGAGAAGAAGATAAACATACATTTTGGTGCAATGTAACAGTACCTCACCTGTCTGATGCTCAAAGAGACAGCCTTAACTCCCCCATACATATACAAGAAGTGATACGTGCAATTGGCAGTTCAAAACTAGGGAAGGCTGCAGGTCCAGATTCCCTCCCTATAGAATACTACAAGATTGTAAGTGCTGATATAGCACCAGTGTTAGCTGACGCCTACACTAGTTACTTACTGGGAACATCAACACCAGATGCAAGATTTACAGACGCTAACATTTGCATAATCCCAAAGCCAAACAGAGATCACACGCTGCCTTCCTCATACAGACCGATTTCTTTGCTCAACAGCGATTGCAAACTGTTTACAAAGATTTTGGCGGATCGACTGGTGGAAATGCTTCCAGACATAATACACCCAGACCAGACTGGTTTCATCAAACACAGTACCTCAGTGATTAACATCAGGAAAACGCTAGCTGTCATATCTCACTATTATAATTCATATTACTCTGACTTTCAAAGACCTAGTGTGGATGCCTGCCTTCTTGCTATTGACGCTGAGAAGGCGTTTGACAGAATAGAATGGGACCACCTCTATACCTCCTTAGAAAAGTTTGGCGTATCTGGGAACTTTCTTAATGTACTCCAACAATTATATATCTCGCCCTCAGCTTTGGTAATTGTTAATGGCCAGGTCTCCCCCTCATTCCTTCTGGAAAGGGGAACTAGGCAGGGGTGCCCTTTGTCCCCGTTGCTCTTTGACTTAGCAATAGAGCCCTTAGCATGTTACATTCGTCAAAGCAGCGAAGGCTTGAGAATCCATAGACAAACCATGCATCTGTCACTTTACGCTGATGACCTTCTCCTATATGTTCCCAGTCCCCATACCAATGTACCCAAACTATTGCATAAGCTAGCTAAATTCGGTGAATTTTCAGGTTAAAAAATAAATACAGATAACTCGGAACTAACATGGTTACTTAATACCCAAAAAACTCCATTACAAGGCACTGACCTGAAAATAACTGCAGGACATTTCACATACTTAGGGATTCACTTGCATGTTGACACTAACAAACTATACCACCTAAACATAGGCAAAACAATTTCCCTCATTCAAAATCAAGTGAAAGGATGGAGAAACCTACCCCTGTCACTGACGGGCAGAATCCAACTCTTAAAAATGATTATCCTCCCAAAATTGCTTTATCCTCTCCAGATGCTCCCTATCCTGTTAACAAAGCGGGACCTAAACGACTTGGCAACCATGTTTGACGCATTTGTGTGGCGACATGGGAAGCCAAGGATTAGCAGGCTACATTTAGCAATGCCAATTAATTCAGGTGGGCTTAGTCTCCCAAATCTCAGATGGTACAACTGGGCATCTTTGATAAAAGTGATTGTAGGTTGGTTGGCACAATCGGATTATTTTTGCCCCCCAGGGGAGAATGAATTACTAGCACCAACACACCCTGCTTTTTTGCCACACACCCCGTTATCATCCCTCCCCCCACATATCAAGCAAAACATACTATTCAGGGACCCACTAAGGGCCTGGGCTAAACTCTGTAAAACATGGGGGATGACGTTTGCATTTAGCAGATATTTACCTCTTCAAGGTAACACCAACTTCATACCAGGATACACAACAGCCACTTTTAAAAAGTGGGAACGTCAGGGATTAACGACGGTAGCACAGCTGATTAACCCTACAACGCACCAAATACTTCCTTTCTCAGACCTGCAAGCCCAATACGCTCTCCCTAGCACACACAGGTTTGCCTACTTTCAGTTTCGACACTATGTCCAGAGCCTACTAACGGAGGGCCTGGCATCCCTGGACATAACCAGGATTGTTACCCTTTTTAACCTAGCCGCTCAAGGAACACACTCTATTACACTGATTTATAAGCTAATAATTGCGCATAACGAGACGCAAACCATGCTAGACATCATACTCAAATGGCAGGGACAGAGGATCCTCGATGTCACACAAGAACAAATCACACATAGCATACTAGCAGTCAGAACAGCTACACTGTCCTCCTACTTACGTGAATCTCAAATAAAGCTACTACACCAGGCACACATAACACCTAAAATTAGATCCAAATGGGTTAGAGACGCGGTGAATGAATGCCCCAAATGTTCAATATCCACCCCGGATCTGATACACTTGGTCTGGGATTGTCCCAAGGTACAGAGGTTTTGGGGCAAAGTTTGATTTTGGTTGTCCAAAATACTTAAAACTGACATAATGCTAACTGCAGCAAGTATACTCCTTTTCCAGGACACCTCCCTAACCCATAACCATCAAAGATTTTTCAACCTGGTTGTGCTAATGGCCAGGAAACTAATTCTACAATACTGGGCCAAGAATAGAGAACCTCCCTTCAAAAAGCTTACCCATGCATTATATCAACAACTTTTGATAGAACATGCAGACACCCATGGAGATCGGGAAGTTAGAATAAAGGCATTTATAGTTAAGTGGGAAGCATATTTACTTTACCTACTGAGAGGTCTAAGGGACAAACTGCTACATCCCTTCCAACATTCTGCATACATACTTAATGAAAACCTTCATGGCCGCTGGTGCCAACAGGGAACTGACTCAGACATCTGACGGACTAGGACAGTGACACCAAACGGACTGTTGCCTGAGCGGGGTGACCTGCAGACTGAGACTGCGCCCATCCGCCGACACATATTTCTCTTGACAAAGGGTACTTGTGTTACTTAACTTAACCATTCATGTTAATGCTTCTAACTGCTTTTCTAATTTCTGCATCTTAAGTGGAGGGCCTGATCGGGACCAATGCAGAGGAAACATATTTTGTTGTAAGTCAATTCCTAACCTGATGTTAGCAGGTAACTTTTATTTGAACTCTGTTGGCTTCTCTGGGTTATATCTTTTTGGGTGTACAAGGACATAACCGGCGATACTACGCCTTTAAACTTAAACTTGTTCATATTAGTCGACACTAATCATTAATTGTTGTTGTAATGTTTTGTTTATTTGTGTTTTGTATGTTATAGTAATATATGAGGCTTGGCTGCATCACATGGCTCAGGAAACAGACTTTTTGGACTCAAAATCGATTCAACTATATTGATGGAGCTACTTATTGTTGCTTATACTAGGCTTTATGATGACTGTTATTGTATATTGCTATGTGGGGCTGTCCAAGTTCCTCTTTAAAAATTTCAAAAATAAAGTTAAAAAAAAACAAAAAACAAAGAGCTTAATGTACCTAAATTCGCCTAAACATCAATCAATTGCCTTAAAGGGTCACTCAAGTCAAAATTAAACTACAAGATTCATATAAAGCAGCAATTTTAAACAACTTTCCAGTTTACTTCAATTAACAAAATGTGCACAGTCTTTTTGTATTTATACTTTTTGAGTCACTGACTCCTACTGAGCATGTGCAAGAATTCACTGCATAAACGTATATGCATTTGTGATTGGCTGATGGCTGTCACATGGTACAGGGGGAGTGGAAACAGACATAACTTTGCAATGTATTTAACAAAAAACAAAGAGCTTAATGTACCTAAAGTCGCCTAAACATCAATCAATTGCCTTAAAGGGTCACTCAAGTCAAAATTAAACTACAAGATTCATATAAAGCAGCAATTTGAAACAACTTTCCAGTTTACTTCAATTAACAAAATGTGCACAGTCTTTTTGTATTTATACTTTTTGAGTCACTGACTCCTACTGAGCATGTGCAAGAATTCACTGCATAAACGTATATGCATTTGTGATTGGCTGATGGCTGTCACATGGTACAGGGGGAGTGGAAACAGACATAACTTTGCAATGTATTTAACAAAAATCTACTACTCATTTGAAGTTCAGACTAAGTGCTATTGCATTGTCCTCTTATCATGCATTTGTTGTTTATGCAAATCTACTGTATTGACTGGTCATTTGAGACTTGGCACAATCTCAGTTTGTCACTTTCCAAACCTATCCTAGAAGTTTCATGGATTTTTGTTTCCCACAAGGCAAATGAGTGACATTAAGCTTGTTTTTTTGGGGAGCTTAATGTGGCTTGATGTAAAAAATTAAACTTAGATGTTAACCAATTTCCCCCAAACTTCCCACAATACATTAATCTATTTATTCAAACATATTCTGAAAATTTAAGGACATTTGATAAAACAAACCAAAAGTTATTCACATTTAACTATTTTTTTGCAATCCTAAGACATTGGGGGGCCTATTTAATAAGGTGCGAGCGGACCTGATTCAATATTGCAGATCATGTCCGGCGCATATCGATAAATGCTGACAGCATATGCTCTCTGCATTTATCATTGCCCCAGCAGCTCTTGTGAACTGCTGGTGCAAAGCCGCCCCCCTGCAGATTCGTGGCCAATCAGCCACTAGCAGGGTTTGTCAATCAACCCGATCGTATTGGATCGGGTTAATTTCTGGTGATGTCTGTCCACCTCCTCAGAGCAAGTGGACAGGTTATGAAGCAGCGGTCTTTGTGACCGCTTCTTCATAACTTGTGTTTCTGGTGAACCTGAAGACTCGCCAGAAACACGAGGCTTCAAACTCCATATGGAGCGTGATATAATGTGAGCAGCTTAATGTAAAAAGAGCTTAATGAGCCAAAATTCACCTAAAAATCAATCAATTGCCTTCAAACTTGGCACAAACTCAGTTTTTCACTTTCCAAACCTATCCTAGAAGTTTCATGGATTTTTGTTTCCCACAAGGCAAATGAGTGACATTAAGCTTGTTTTTTGGGGAGCTTAATGTGGCTTAATGTACAAAATTGAACTTAGATGTTAACCAATTTCCCTCAAACTTCCCACAATACATTAATCTATCTATTCAAATATATTCTGAAAATTTCAGGACATTTGATAAAACAAACCAAAAGTTATTTACATTTAACTATTTTTTAACAATCCTAAAACATTTAGGGGCCAATTTATCAAAGCTTCGACTGATAATACAATGGAATCCGCTAAAATCTCGCATCATATCTGACGCAAATTGAATCCGCCGTAATTATCAAAGCGTCAAGATTGTCAAATGTTAAAATGTGTGACATAATATACCCTCCCGCGATCTCAATCTGACCCAGATCGATGCTTGCGTCATCCCAGATGTTTTGAATACACATTTGACTCTATTTGACCCTTTTTCCAATTTACCAAACATTCAACAGATACACTTACGTCTATTCCAACGCAACATACCTATCGTTCAAACCGCCAACCTTAAGGCCGCGGATGCCATAGAATTCAATGGGAGTCTGAAAACACAGGAAGGTTATGTTCGATGCTGCAAGACGATGAAGCATATTAGATAATAAAAGTAAATTATAAACTTTATTAAAATTCTATACTCTTTCTAAATCAAACAATATTATTGCTCCAAATTTGGTGCACTAGTAGATATAAGAATAAAAATGAAATACATTACTACTTATGGATTATGTTACATCTTTGTCTATCATTACAAAGCAAGGGAACAATATTATTGCTCCAAACTTGGTGCACTAGTAGATATAGAGATAAAAATGAAATAAATACATAACAAAATATAGCTAACTTCCTTTTTTATTTTTGGATAAATCTATATGCACCATGTTTAAGGCATGTAATACAAGTTCCATTCACCACTTCACACTAAATTTGACGCAACACTATTCACACCAAATATGACGCAACACTCCTAAAAAACCCACACACTAGTGAAATTTTCCACCACTTTTGATTGGGATATGCATAATCACATGATTTATGACATCAGCCAATCAAATTTAAATATACATTGTATAGTATAAATAAAGAATAAAATTGCTCGATACTTGTGTCATTGTTCACTCATCAGAACTTGTAAGTGCCATTTGTTACATTGTGTATTATACTTTGAAAGTATGTATATGTGAAATTAGTATTAAAGATAAACATTGATGCTGACATTAGGACACACAGTGTAATATTTTAGACAAGGATTTTAAAATTCAAATGATGTTTGATTCAATATAATCTTAAGCTGATAGCTCAAAGGGATAGCCTACCTAACATTAAACTGTCATGATTCAGATACAGCAGAAATTAAAATCACCTATTTACTGTCATGCTATTTTCAGTATATTTCTTCCTTCTCTTGAATTTCATTTTTTATTAAGAAATGTCAGTCGATTTTATAACACCAGTGTAGGGTGGTTTTTAAAACTAGATTGCAATCAGGAGGGGTTACACAGGTACAGAGAGAAAACTGGCCCAGCTCTTAAAATATCCATTGATTGCAAATAAATACATATGATACTCTGATGACATGTTATATTTGCAATTATTCCTGCTCATAATAATAATAAAGTTGCACTATATATATATAGTGGTATAAATAAACACAGATATATGAAAGACAACATTGTTTAGAACAAAAAATGGAATTTAGGGACATGTAAATATTTTTGCAAAAGCTTTCTGACATAACACACACACACACACATATATATATATACACACACACACACACACACACACACACACATATATATATATATATATATATATATATATATATATATATACACACACACACACACACAAGTATGTGCAAAGATATATGTACAAATTCTAGCATTAATAATCATTTATAAAAAAAAATAACATGAGATAAAAGCATATCATGACTTCTAGAAATACAAATACACATTCATTTATGTGAAAGTATCATATAAGAAGTAAATATAAAAATAACTTTCTATGAGATATTGTTTGTTGATGTATAAATCAAGCTATTTCTTGGACATTAACAGATGAGAAATAAAAGATTAGCTTTAGAGAAATGTGTTGTTAGGGTATCTGTAAGTAACCTTAAATAAACTACAGATGTATCATAGAATCTAATATTTCATTTTGCTAATATCTACTATGAATTGATTTAGCTGCATTGCGAACAAACACTGGAATGGATGATATCATCCCCTCCCTTTTGCTCTCAACTACAGACTTGTTGAACAAAAGAAATAATTCAAAAACAAAGAATATTCCAGCCTCCAAAATTTTAAAAGAACCTTTATTTCCACATGGGGTCCTCAGAAGAAAGCATACAACGTTTCAAGCCTATTGAAGGCTCTTAGTCATGTATAATTGAATATATACAGGTAAATGCCTTTATATACCCTCATCTGTTATTCATCTTCATGTGTTACACTAATTGCACAACAGTGCCATCTTGTGGATGCAAAAAATCAATGCATCACAGAGTTATCACAAGAAGAGAATAAGTGTATACACTAAATATTTAATATAAAATACATAAAACCCATGTACATATTTAAAAGGAGGTATATTGCATATTGTTAGCAGAAAAATCAGTCAACCCTATTGTTTTCTATATATTATCTTTGCAACTGAATAAATTTAGAAAAATAGACTCCAATCAAAATCTTTATTCATCCCTTTGGGCCTCAATGTCTCTAACTTATATATCCAGAACATCTCACTAGTTTTTAACAATCGTTCCCTGTCTCCACCTCTCCTAGGCCTATCCACCTGTTCTATGATTTGAAATCTAAGTTGGCTGATGTTATGACCCATAGAGAGGAAGTGAGAGGAAACTGGAGCTTCTTTGCCCGGTTGTTTGACAAGTTGTTCTGGTTGTTCCAGGTGGATCGGTTCTTGTTCCTGGGACAGTCTCTCTGAATGTGCCCTTGTTGGTTACAAAGATGGCAACGGATAGCTGATCGAGTCTGGTATCGGGGAGGGGGTGGGTGGATTCCCCCTCCAGGATGGGGTAGCAGAGGTGTGGGAGCTGCAGTGGGGGTTGGGGTGACCCCAATACTGGAGCATTGCTGTGTGGTTTGAATCCCGTCGCTTGCCACCAATTGTAGCAGAGAGGCAGTAGGATCTGTAATATCTTTTGGGTAGGCAGAGACAAGCAAGTAACTACTCTTGGTAATTGAGGCAGAGAGGCAGTAGGATCTGTAATATCTTTTGGGTAGGCAGAGATAAGCAAGTAACTACTCTTGGTAATTGTAGCAGAGAGGCAGTAGGATCTGTAATATCTTTTTGGTAAGCAGAGACAAGCAAGTAACTACTCTTGGTAATTGTAGCAGAGAGGCAGTAGGATCTGTAATATCTTTTTGGTAAGCAGAGACAAGCAAGTAACTACTCTTGGTAATTGTAGCAGAGAGGCAGTAGGATCTGTAATATCTTTTGGGTAGGCAGAGACAAGCAAGTAACTACTCTTGGTAATTGTAGCAGAGAGGCAGTAGGATCTGTAATATCTTTTGGGTAAGCAGAGACAAGCAAGTAACTTCTCTTGGTAATTGTAATAATAACCCCTTTCCACCAAGAACTAGACGACACATAGCTTGGGAGTCAACAACAACTTTTTCTTCAACCAGAAAAACAAACACTTTTTAAAAACAGTCTCCCCTACAAGGGGTTTCCCAACTGAAACAACAGGGAGTTTAAACAGTAACATACAGTTTAACCATTAGCCTAAATAACAATTCCTGCATAGTTCATAAGTGGCGAGGTTTGCCACAATAATGTTCACCTAAAACTTTGCTCCTTAAGCACTGCTTGGCTACCTCGGATTATATCTAATTCTACAGAGATACCTACATCTTATTCTTGCTAACCATGGAGTTACACTACAAGAGCATCCCCTGCATTTGGAGTTTTGGACTTTCATATAGAGAACTTAAAAGGCTGACCTCTTTAAAAGCATTCAATTGCCTGAAGGTGTAAAACGGACGCTGGGGGTAATTTACTCCAAACAGTACACAGCAGCCGCTCTCACTCAGACACTGTTCCCAGCCTGTCAGCTTTTCCAGCCACCGAATTGGTGCAGACGCACACACCCCTCTACAGACACGCTGCTCGCTGCACACAGCCTCTGCTTAGTTTTGATAGCATGCAGCGCTTGCTCTCTCCCTGCTTTTCTGGAAGAGCCACCGTTACACTCAGGTACTTACTAGTCAGTTTATAAACCCCAAGTACCTTAAGGAAAAAACGGACTTTTCAGTTTCAATATACCTACTTGTGAAAAATGAACTTTACAGTTTCAATATACCTACTTGTGAAAAACGGACTTTACAGTTTCAATATACCTACTTGTGAAAAACAGACTTTTCAGTTTCAATATACCTACTTGTGAAAAACGGACTTTTCAGTTTCAATATACCTACTTGTGAAAAACTGACTTTTCAGTTTCAATATACCTACTTGTGAAAAACTGACTTTTCAGTTTCAATATACCTACTTGTGAAAAACTGACTTTTCAGTTTCAATATACCTACTTGTGAAAAACTGACTTTTCAGTTTCAATATACCTACTTGTGAAAAACGGACTTTTCAGTTTCAATATACCTACTTGTGAAAAACGGACTTTTCAGTTTCAATATACCTACTTGTGAAAAACGGACTTTACAGTTTCAATATACCTACTTGTGAAAAACGGACTTTACAGTTTCAATATACCTACTTGTGAAAAACGGACTTTACAGTTGAAAACACCCAAACTGTTTCTCTAACCTTAACAGGAGGCTCCATTTTGATCTCTAAGTGTTCTGTAACATATTTAAAACAGGGGAATTGCTAAACCTCCTGTAACCAACTAGCAAGGTATAACTATACCTGACTTTCTTCTCCTTCCTATATACTCTCTAAGAGACTGCACTTGTGATCCACAAAATAGTTAGGATAAAACAGATCTTCAGATTCCAAACTTGACATTCCAGTCGCTCTGACATCATTGACTGGCCGGGGACGTTTCCCCTTGTGTTTCCTACCGGCGCAATGGGATCGGCATCTGAATCTTCTGTCAAAAAACTTGCCGCAGACTACGAGCCACTATTTCCGTCTTCTTGTACTGAAGTCTGCTTCATCCGTCTTCCCTGATCACGTACAGTGTAATTCACCTTTTTTCCAAAACCTGCACTCTGGCGCCATCTGTAGACTGTTCCATGGCAGTAATCCTGTTCATCTCTGATGAATTTAGTCCGTTTTCTGCTTTCCAAATGTTTTCTGTATTCACTTATTCTCTTCTTGTGATAACTCTGTGATGCATTGATTTTTTGCATCCACAAGATGGCACTGTTGTGCAATTAGTCTAACACATGAAGATGAATAACAGATGAGGGTATATAAAGGCATTTACCTGTGTATGTTCAATTATACATGACTAAGAGCCTTCAATAGGCTTGAAACGTTGTATGCTTTCTTCTGAGGACCCCATGTGGAAATAAAGGTTCTTTTAAAATTTTGGAGGCTGGAATATTCTTTGTTTTTGGATTGTGCATTGGGACTTGGCAGGTCCTTTTTATTCCGTGCCCCATAAGGACTGGTGTGCTGTTTTCCAAAACTTTCTGAGTGATTATCTACATATTGCCATTGGAAGTACTTGCACACTATTATGGCTGAAGGTATGACAAGTGTTACCACAGATGTACCAGTGGGTCCAAAGATGCTTTTTTATGATGAGGAAACTGCACAACAGATTAACTCTAATGTTATGGGAAATAGAGACTTTTTTAAAAATTTCTCCCTCTGAGGTCACAAGTAGACTCTTTGAAAAAGAGAGCAAGAAGAAAATGGTGCTGGAATTACACACCATAACATTGTCTGAATACCATAAGGTACAACGCATCCCCAGAGGATTAAGAATGTCTACATGTCCAACCCTCTTTGCTGACCGTAAAGAATATACTGATAAGTTTGAAAACATATTGAACAAATGTTCCTTTGATCTAATAACATGTACTGTTGAATTTGCACAAAAAGAAATTTACAAATACAGTATCAACCAACAGAAAGAACAGATGGTTAAAAACTTACCTTTGGATGAATACAAGAAGGCGGTGATGGAAGTGGAAAAATCTGTGAGTGAATACAGAAACCATTTGGAAAGCAGAAAACGGACATAATTCATCAGAGATGAACAGGATTACTGCCATGGAACAGTCTACAGATGGCGCCAGAGTGCAGGTTTTGGAAAGATGGTGAATTACACTGTATGTGATCAGGGAATATGGATGAAGCAGACTTCAGTACAAGAAGATGGAAATAGTGGCTCAGATTCTTCAGCAAGTTTTTTGACAAAAGATTCAGATTCCCATTGCGCCAGTAGGAAACACAAGGGGAAACGTCCCCGGCCAGCCAAAGACGTCAGCGCGACAACGGACACGCCATATGCGAGGGACGCAACAAGGTCACTACCGGTATTGGCTCCAACAACGCCAACAGAGACGGATAACCAGACACAAAGGTATGAGTGGGCACATTACATGGGAAATGTTTGTGAGGCTACAAAAGAGGACGGCATATGTGACTCTGACTTGGCTATAAATTATACTAAACAAGCAGTGATGACCCAGCCTCATACTTTTACGGGAGTGGCTGATATGAATGACTGTCAAGACAAAATCTGTGTAACAACTAACAAATTCCATGACAAAACCTGCACTCCAACTGATGAAGTCTGTATTACTGTTGATTGCAATATCAGTACACAAAGCATCAATATGGAAGCGGACATTCTTTCACAATCTCTTGTTGGACTGAACAATACTCAAAATTTACAATGTATACCTATAGCCAGTAGTCCAGCTGCCAACTTGAGTTTAACTAAAATGGCCCCTACTGAGTTTACTGTTTTTTCTGTCCCTGATTAAATAGTGGGATTAAAATCTGCAGATGTGAATATTGTGGGTGAGGGTACAAAACGATTGCATGAATGTGTAGGCACTGCACTTAATCACAATGTAATGGGAATGGTTGTGGGGGAACGTGGTCCAGTATTGAATGACAATGCACATAATATAAGTAATAATAATGTACACCCTGTTCTAATGGCACTGAATGAGAATTTAGTTCACAATTTATCTTCTTACACCTTAACTAATGAGGAGGATGTTGCTTTAAATAAAGGTTTATCTTATTGTTTAGATCATTTTTGCAATGAATTCACGGTCCAACAAGACCGTCAGAAGTTTTTTAGGAAACTGACGCCTAGATTTAGAGTTTTGCGGCCAAAAGGGTGCATTAGCTACGCGAGTTTTTTTCCGCCCGCACCTTTTAAATTACGCTGGTATTTAGAGTTCTCTGAAGGGCTGCATTAGGCTCCAAAAAGGGAGCGTAGAGCATAATTTACCGCCACTTCAACTCTCAATACCAGCGTTGCTTACGGTAGCGGCTAGCTGGAAAAACGTGCTCATGCACGATTCCCCCATAGGAAACAATGGGGCAGTTTGGGCTGAAAAAAACCCCTAACACCTGCAAAAAAGCAGCGTTAAGCTCCTAACGCAGCCCCATTGTTTCCTATGGGGAAACACTTCCTAAGTCTGCACCCTAACATGAACCCCGAGTCTAAACACCCCTAATCTTACACTTATTAACACCTAATCTGTCGCCCCCGCTATCGCTGACCCCTGCATATTATTATTAACCCCTAATCTGCCGCTCCGTACACCGCCGCCACCTACATTATACCTATGTACCCCTAATCTGCTGCCCCTAACACCGCCGACCCCTATATTATATTTATTAACCCCTAATCTGCCGCCTCAACGTCGCCGATACCTTACCTACACTTATTAACCCCTAATCTGCCGACCGGACCTCGCCGCCACTATAATAAATGTATTAACACCTAAACCGCTGCACTCCCCCCTCGCAAACCCTATAATAAATAGTATTAAACCCTAATCTGCCCTCCCTAACATCTGCGACACCTAACTTCAAGTATTAACCCCTTACCTGCGGACCGGACCTCGCCGCTACTATAATAAATGTATTAACCCCTAAATCTAAGTCTAACCCTAACCCTAACACCCCCCTAAGTTAAATATAATTTTATTCTAACAAAATAAATTATTTCTTCTTAAAAAAAATAATCCTATTTAAAGCTAAATACTTACCTGTAAAATAAACCCTAATATAGCTACAATATAAATAATAATTACATTGTAGGTATTTTAGGATTTATATTTATTTTACAGGCAACTTTGTATTTATTTTAACTAGGCACAATAGCTGTTAAATAGTTATTTACTATTTAATAGCTACCTAGTTAAAATAATTACAAAATTACCTGTAAAATAAATCATAACCTAAGTTACAATTAAACCTAACACTACACTATCAATAAATTAACTACCTACAATTACCTACAATTAAATCAACTAAACTAAATTACAAAAAAAACAAAACACTAAATTACAAAAGAAAAAGATTACAAGAATTTTAAACTAATTACACCTACTCTAAGCCCCCTAAAAAAATAACAAAGCCCCCCAAAATAAAAAAATGCCCTACCCTATTCTAAAATAAAAAGTTAACAGCTCTATTACCTTACCAGCCCTTAAAAGGGCTTTTGCGGGGCATGCCCCAAAGAAATCAGCTCTTTAGCCTGTAAAAAAAAACATACAATACCCCCCCAACATTACAACCCACCACCCACATACCCCTAATCTAACCCACCCAAACCCCCCTTAAAAAACCTAACACTAAGCCCCTGAAGATCTTCTTACCTTGTCTTCACCCAGCCGGGTACCATCCGATCCGTCCAGAAGAGGGTCCGAAGTCTTCATCCTATCCGGCCAGAAGAGGTCCTCCAGAGGGTCCGAAGTCTTCATCCTATCCGGCCAGAAGAGGTCCTCCAGAGGGTCCGAAGTCTTCATCCAGGCGGCATCTTCTATCTTCTTCCATCCGGAGCGAAGCGGATCCATCTTCAAGCAGCTGGCGCGAATCCACCCTCTACTTCCGACGTCCTAACATCGAATGAAGGTTCCTTTAAATGACATCATCCAAGATGGCGTCCCTCAAAT
>NC_069502.1:1600067-1702567 GCF_027579735.1 Bombina bombina
GCTGATAGGATTCTATCAGCCAATCGGAATTAAGGTAGGAAAAATCTGATTGGCTGATTGAATCAGCCAATCAGATTGAAGTTTAATCCGATTGGCTGATCCAATCAGCCAATCAGATTGAGCTCGCATTCTATTGGCTGTTCCGATCAGCCAATAGAATGCGAGCTCAATCTGATTGGCGGTATAGGGGGGGCAGGATAGGGGTTACTAGGTATAATGTAGGTGGCGGCGGGGTCCAGGAGCGGCGGTTTAGGGGTTAATACATTTATAAGAGTTGCGGCGGGGTCTAGGAGCGGTGGTTTAGGGGTTAATAACTTTATTTAGTTGCGGGGGGCTCCGGGGGCACCGGTATAGGGGGTAGAACAGTGTAGTTAGTGTGGGTGCTTAGTGACAGGCTAGCAATAAAGCTGTCAAAAAGCCGAAGAGCAGCGAGATCGGATGAGTGATAACTCTCACAGTCCGCTGCTCATCGCCCCGTACTTGGTGTGCGGCTTTTTGACAGATTTTTTGATAACTAAGCAAAATTTTTCAGGTCCGCGGCGGCGATGGTAGGCGAGCTTAGGCGGGCGTATTGGACCGGCGAAGGCAGGTAAAGTAGACACATTGATAACTAGACCCCATAGTCTTTTGACTGCAGAAATTTTTTCTCGACACTTATAGTATGAGTTACCTATTGTTGGCAGCAACTGGTGTGTTGTTAGCGTAGTGGAAAAAATGACTGTTGCGCGGAATTCCAAGAGTTCGATACTTGTTACCACCACATAGAGATATTAGGTAATATTTGTAATAAGTATATTTCAAAGCATTCTATGATTAAGCATGTGAAGTCTCTTAGATGCAAAGCTTTTCACGTCACTTATAGTATAATTTACCTTGTCTTCACATAGATTTCTGTTAATTTCATAGCCCACTCGTTACAAATGGTGACTCATATCTGCCGCATGTTTTTGGCGTCTGACGTCACTATCCAATCTTTTATTTTTCCGGTCCTAAAGGTTGCCGTGTTAATGTCACGGTTTGTAGATCAATGTTTCCGAAAGGCTTCCTGCTCTTAGTGCTTTGCACGCAGGGAGGACGTAATTCAAAGAAGATGGTTAGATAATAATATGCTGTAATGATAATGCTGAAATAAACATAACCCGGGTTATAGAATACAGCAGATTTCCTTAAATGCCTGTGGCACTTGGTTCTCAGATAAGTATACAAAGTCACTGGGGGTCACTGGAAGTCACTTGAATCGATGCGTTTCGCTCTATACAGAGCTTTATCAAGATACCTGTGACTTTTGGATGCTGTCTTTTAAATGTGGTGCCTGGATAGGACTGGTTGATTGACTTTTTCATTAAGGTGGATTATTTGGTAACTCATACCTGTGTCTGTGTTTGTGCAATTTCTTCACTTTTCAAATGGAATTTTTAGATCATATACTTAAGGCTATATCACTTTCCAATAATAAATAAGAAACCAGAACACAATCTAAATAATAAGGAATGAGAGTATATTCCTATCAAATATCATATGAAAAAATGGAACAACCTAGCAAAGACAATATAAGATGGACGTCATATCACTAAATCTATATCATATGTATGATGAAAACTTTTTTATGACAGACTAGAAGTTTTATATCTTAAAAACCGGACAATGAATTACAATTTTGAATAAAAATAAACATTGAAAGTTTATTGAAAGGGAACTTATGTTTTATATTGTGCCACCTATATATACTGTACATATAAATACATTTTATATTTTGTAAAACTTCAAGTCTCAAATAATTGGGTTGGATGACTATTAGATAGGGAATGCTTATTAGCCAAATGTATAATATGGGTAGTGTCTACATGTCTGTCTTTAGGATCATTCAAAAAGGAAAGGGGAGAGGTCTAATTCAGAACTTAGTCCTTTAGGAAAAAGCGTGTTATATTTATAGATTAATTCTGCCTCTTTTATCAGCAGTTTCTTTTCAATATTTCCTCCTCTCCAGTGTTTATGGACTTTTTTAATTCCCCAATATAATAGGTCTTTATTATTACCTTTATGGACTGTCTTAAAATGCTTATAAAGTTGTGTGTCATCAGTACCTTTTTTATGTGATTTAAATGTTCCCTAATTCTATCCTTTACCATTCTTTTTGTTTCGCTTAATAAAAAAGGTTACATGAACATTTCAGAATGTATTTCACATTCTGTACATCTTATAATATCCTTAATATTAAATGGTTTATCTGAGCCATTAATTGTTGTGTTGTTTAACTTTTTGCTGTGTTTGCAAGCTGTGCATGAATAGCAAGGAAAAAAACCAGTGATATTTTTGCCATTTAAATCCGTTTGTTTTAAGTGAGTTTTTTTAGAGAGCTTAAGTTCACTTAGAAATAGTATCCTCTCTGTCAATCCTGAACTTAATTGTTTGTATTTCATGTCCCTTTAAGTGATGCTGACCACAATTCTTAAGGAATGGATATTCATTTCTAATGTATTTTTGTCTTTTTTACATCAACATAGCAGGGGCGTATTTAGGTTTTGTGCTGCCCTAGGCACATAGAATCCTGCTCCCCCCCACCCCGATTTAGGTCATTTTTGGCCATATAATTTTTATCATTACCAGCCAGGGCTCGTAAAAATCTTGCAAACAGTCTCAGGTAGGTTGAATTAGCACGTGTACACACACAGTATACATGTGAGCAGTGACTTCAACCATTGTTACCGGCCATTCACACACCTTTTATATCTCCTTTTACACATGATACACTCATACACACAATCGCTCAATGAAATAAAAAATAAAGGACATTGTTAAGATGCATTAGTAAACCAATAAGGTTACGTTACGATAAAGTAAAACTTCAAAATCAAACTGTAATTAACAGATTACTAATAAATAAAAATAAATAAATATTAAATAATCCCTCTTCTTCTAATTAACATTAAAATAAACTTCAAGTGAACAATAATGCAAATAAAGTGCTCCCAAAAAACTTTAAGAGAATAACTGTGCTAGCGGTAGTCTTAAAACTAAACAAACATTAATATAACATTTAAATGAACAATAAAACAAATAAAGTGCACTTAATACTTTAAAAATACACTGTATGACGAATTGCATTCACTCTTCAGATATGAAAATAAATAATAAAGGGATATAACATTTTGAAAAAATAACTCTCTTAATAAAAAAACAGAACAGAATAGTCTGAGCTAGATGTAGCCTTCCAATGAAAATGATGATCTTAACTTAGCCTTAGAATGAAACTGGCTTTCGTCTGGTTTTTAGCTTTGAAAACTGGTCAATAAGGTCATCATACTTCAAATGATCAACAATGTCTGTTTCAATAGCCAACAGAGCTAATGCATTCAGTCTCTCCTCTTCCATAGTTGAACGCAAGTATGTTTTTATACGTTTTAATGCAGAGAAAGAATGCTCAGCAGAACAGTTTGTTGCTGGAGTGCACAAAAACATTCTGATTAGACAAACAACATTATATCATATCAACATTATGGTAGAGTTGGTAATGACCAGATTTACACAGCCTTTGGTACAGCTGTAGCACTGAATGAGATGTTGTTTTTTCTAAGCTCATGTAATGTGTTTGAAATTGGAGACATTCGTCCACAAATGTATCTTCCAGGTCTTTGTTAAAGTGTTGTCTTAGTTTCTCTGCATGTTCCACTACAACAGAAGGCTCCAGTTCTGACATTTTGGTTATAAAGTCCAACAGACCATAAAAAGCATTGTAAGCTGATTTCCTTCTGCTGAGCTCAGCTATCATACTGTCACAGATAACATAAAAGGTGTTGATTTTAAAATCTTGTTGACCATTGTTTTCTTTGCTTGATCTGGCACTTAAAGGGACAGTATACACTCATTTTCATATAACTGCATGTAATCGACACTACTATAAAGAATAATATGCACAGATACTGATATAAAAATCCAGTATAAAACTGTTTAAAAACTTACTTAGAAGCTGTCAATTTGGCTCTGTTGAAAAGGTAGCTGGAAAGCCCATTGCAAGTGGTAAATAAGACACTCCCCCCCTCCCCCTTCTTTTGCATATGAAAAGACCCTTTACACAAACAGGAGCAAGCTGGAGTAGGTAGTCGAGCATATTCACATAAAACTTTGGGGCTTGGTTAGGAGTCTGAAAATCAGAGCAATGTTATTTAAAAATAAGCAAAACTATACATTAATTAAAAAAAAAAACTTTATGGGCTATATAAATAGATTATCTACAAAACATTTATGCAAAGAAAAAATGAGTGTATAATGTCCCTTTAAAGGTGGATGTCGTCTCCTCTTTGTGTTAAATTCATAATCCTTTGAAATAGATTTTGTCAGTGCTGAGGCTTCATAAGTGCTGAATAGTTCAATGCAATCTTTGACAAACTGTATGAGTGATCCATACAGTTCGATCACAGTACAGATGTCAATATCAACACTTTGGATGGTCTTGCTAACTGCATTGAATCTTTCGAGGAAAGATTCCCACACAGTGGCCATGATAGCGGTCTCCAAGCGTTCCATTTGTTTAAGATAACCTTCAGCTTCTGTGCGTGTATTGTCTTTTTCTTCATCATCTTCTGCAATGCTCTTTAGTGCATCAATAACTTGTGGCCAATTGCGATTTAAGCTTTTACACGCATCCTGACGAGATGACCAACGTGTTGCACAAACTCTCTTTAACGACAGTGTGCTAGAAGATGATGATAGATGTTTCTGTAAAAGGGCCCATCTTCCTGTTGATATAGTGAAAAACGTATGCAGCGTCTGAAGAGGATTAAAGAAAGACCTAGCTTCCCTGCAGCATGATGCTGCACAGGTTCCTACCAAGTTCAACGAGTGAGCAGAACATGGTATGTAGACTGCAAGTGGGTTGAGTTCTTTAATTCTAGTTTGCAAACCACTGTAATGGCCTGACATATTCCTTGCGTTATCATATGATTGATTACGACAATCAGCAATTTCCAGGTCATATAATTTAGGTGTGTTAACTACAGCTTCAGCAAGTTGCTTTGACTTATGACCAGGTTTTGGAATACATTTTAGGAAGCGTTCTGTTGGGTGACCATCTTCTTTTACATATCTTAAAATAAATGACAGCTGATCAATATAAGCTATATCAGGTGTAGAATCAACACTGATGGAATTTTTTTTGACATCTTTACTTCCTTGATGATCTCTTTCAAAACAGTCTCTGCCACCAGCTGAATAAACTCCTCACAAGTAGTAAAAGAAAAATTAGACGTGCTCCCTTTCCCTGCATTGCCATATTTCTTTATGTGTTCATGAAGAAATTGATCATATTCTGCAACCAGTACCAGCTCTCTCAAAAAGTTTCCATTGTGTTTGGATCCAAATTTGTCATCATGGCCTCTAAATGGAAGGCCACGAGTGCCAAGTGACTTAACAACCGAAACATCTCTTCTCAACACATTTCTCCAATACAAGATTTCCTCAGACATTTGCTTTACAAGAGATTCATCAAGCCTTGCTAAGGTATTACCTCTGTCGTTTAATTTGACAGGCAGGCTCTATGCTCAGATGAGTTCTCATGTTCATTCAGTCGAGCAATGCTATTCCTCCAGTCATTAAATCCATCATTTGCTATCTGTGACTTTCCACCAAATAAACAACAAGGAGCACAAAAGACCATGCCTTTGCACTCTGAATATACTAAGTAAGATCTTTTTTTGTCTCCCCATTGAGCAGTTGTCTCTCAAACAATTTCTTGGTCAGTGAACGAACCCTGTCGCCATATTGCCTTTTAGATTTTGTGAAAGGCCCATTGTCATTCTGAATGACACCATGTATAGCAACATAGTCTCTAGTCTCTTCATTCAAAATCCACTCAGCAGGGTCATTGCTAAATTTCTGTTTAAGTTCTTTAACAAGAGTACTTGAACTTGAAGCCATAGAGTGTCCTGCTGCAATGCTTTCTGAACTCGCCAGTTCTTCTGACTCTGGATTCAGAGCACTATTGTCTAAACACTCAGCACTTGCAGTGCTACTGGGAGAGGCTGCAATGTTCCCAGACCCAGAAGGTCCTGCAATCACCTCACAATCATATTCTGACACAGTGGCAATGGTACTTGAGGCTTCAGAAGCCGCAAGGTTACAAGAAGTGGATAAACTACTGCTCTCCAGATTACCTGCAGAAATATCTTCATCATCCTTTGGGCCAACACGGACAGACACAATAGATTTATTGAAAAAAGTGTCAATTTTAGAAGATGTTTCTACATCACGCTCAGCTTGCTCCTTTGCTTTGCTTGTAATCTGTATCCGGCACCACTTTTCCTTTTCCTGCCGTCACTCATATTTAAACACTGTAAGCAAAAAGATGATCAAATGTCCACACTTCCCTTGATGAAGAGGATAAGATCATAAAATTCAATGGTCCTTAAGCCTGCATGCATCTCATACCTGTTCCTTCCGGTATTATGCCACTCCTCCAAAGACCGCCTGTCCCCACAATCAGCAACTGCTCTGATTCCCTAATACCAACAGCAGCCGCTCCCTCTCCCTAACATCATTAATAGATAGATAGATGACAGGCATAGAGTCTTTAACTTTTAATGTAAAACTTTTATTTTTTTAAATTATTATGACGCAGTGCGCACAACATACAAAGTAAACAGGTATGATAAAGTTATTGTGGGCTCTCATCAAACAAGAAGCACATCATTTATCAGAACAACTTTAGAATTACAGATAAAAAATGATTTTAGGATTAATTATGAATAATGAAAAAGCTTAGCTATATATTGACATTTATTTTCCATTTTCCGGTAAATTAGATTTTAAAATAGAGACATTTCTACTTCTCAGACATTGAAATGCACCTGCTGACTTCTAAAGGATAAACGCAATGCTACATAGCTGTCCCTAATTGGCTTTAAAAGGGATAGGAAAGCCAAAATTAAACTTGCATGATTCAGATAGAGCCGGTCATTTGAAGACACTTATAAATTCACTTCTATTTTCAAATGTGCTTAGTTCTCTTAGTATCCCTTGTTAAAAAATGAATACACACATGACATATCATAAACTAGTCGGAGCTGTTGCTAATTGGTGCCTGCACACATTTGTCTCCCTTGGCTAAATAGATATTTTCAGCTTCAGTAGTGCAATCCTGTCCCTTCAGCAATGGATAACAAGAGAATGAAGAAAATTTGATAATAGAATAAAATTAGATAGTTGTTTAAAATTGTATGTTCTATTTTTATATGAATCATAAAAGAAAATTTGCTATCCGTATCCCTTTAAACACTAAATACATTTTGTAAGCATAGCATAGCAGATAGCACTTATTATGGGGTTTTCTTTTTTTATTATTTAAATAAATACTATGATGTGACACATGTAAAAAAAACACACACAAAACAAAAACAAAGCCATAAAGCCACAATAAAAGTATATGCATCAACTAGTCAATGATGCTTTTCATCCTCCACTCCTCTCCAGTAGTTCATAGGACTGGAATCATCAGGCCAATAATACCACATACAGGATGTAACATTAATAGTGTCTGTAAATGATAGATACATTTTAACTAAACATATATTATTTCAGCCTGGCAAAATATAACTTTATTTATATTAATTGAAAGCTAGCATATGGCAGCGCAGAACGATCGTAGACTAGTGATAACCCAAAACATTAAAACATCTTAATGAAATCATGCTGTTCAGTGTTAATGGGACACACTGCAGTAAACACCGAACATGTTATTGTTTATTGTTTAAAAAGATAGATAATACCTTAATTTACCATTCCCCAGTTTAGCAAAACCAACACTGTTAGATAAGCTAATAAAACATGTAAAAAGTATATTAATAAAAGCCTATAGTTGCAGAATTCCCCCTTATCTCAGTTATTTAGACAGACTTGCATTTCAGGCAATTATTGATGCTGACTGACTCTTAAATAACTTTGTGCTCACTGACGCAAGTGGAATTATCAATACGGCACACACACGTGAACTAACACCCTAGCAGTGAAAAACTGTCAATTCATGATTCAGATAAGAGGTGGCCTTCAAGGGCTTAGATTAGAAAGCAGTATGAGCCTAACTAGGTTTAGCTTTCAACCAAGAACACCAAGAAGAAGAGAACATACATGGGCCTATCTAGGTTTAGCTTTCAACAAAGAACACAAGAATAAGAGAACATGAGCCTACTTAGGTTTAACAAGAAAAGTCAGAAATTGCCCAAGCACCAAGGGTGTAGCAAAACTTGTTTGCAGGTGTGCCAACTATTGGACCTGCACCAAGGTCCCAAGAAAACAGTCCAAAAATAATAGTATAGCTGCACCACCAATTGTATTAAAACATCATGTTTTTATTTAGCTACTTTAAAACAGACAACGTTTCGGACCCATGTCCTTATTCATGTCTAACTTTCAACTCTAAAAACAAACCTTATAAAGGCTGTAGCACCACCCACCACACCTATTTTCACCTGTGTTCACTTAATACAAAATACATTTTACTTTTGTGTTACTTAATGCCATCTAGTGGCCATCATTAACATCTCTTGTTGCATTATCATACTTTTTTCAACAAAGGACATAAAGAGAACAAAAACCTTTTCCATCATTGTTAATTATACATCAGGTTAATATACTCAGTATAGAAAAGGAATAAATATAAACTTATTATCTTTATTCATTGTATTGCAATGTATCTTTTTCATAAAAAAACATAAAAAAGAGATTTTTGCTTTTTCTTAACTCTCTTTAGACATTAGACAAAGATATTTGAATTAGCAATGTCTAAAGAGAGTTAAGAAAAAGCAAAAATCTCTTTTTTATGTTTTTTTATGAAAAAGATACATTGCAATACAATGAATAAAGATAATAAGTTTATATTTATTCCTTTTCTATACTGAGTATATTAACCTGATATATAATTAACAATGATGGAAAAAGTTTTTGTTCTCTTTATGTCCTTTGTTGAAAAAAGTATGATAATGCAACAAGAGATGTTAATGATGGCCACTAGATGGCATTAAGTAACACAAAAGTAAAATGTATTTTGTATTAAGTGAACACAGGTGAAAATAGGTGTGGTGGGTGGTGCTACAGCCTTTATAAGGTTTGTTTTTAGAGTTGAAAGTTAGACATGAATAAGGACATGGGTCCGAAACGTTGTCTGTTTTAAAGTGGCTAAATAAAAACATGATGTTTTAATACAATTGGTGGTGCAGCTATATCATTATTTTTGGACTACTTAGGTTTAACGTTCAACCAAGAACACCAAGAAGAAAACAAAGAAAATATGATGATACACGTAAATTTGAAAGTTGTTAAAATTGCATGCCTTATCTGATTCATGAAAGTTTAAGTTGGAGTTTACTGTGTGTCCCTTTAAAGGGATACGGAACCCACATTTTTTCTTTCAAGATTCAGATAGATCATAGAGCATTTAATATTAAACAAATTTCTAATTTAACCCAATATAAACTTTTATTTGTTCTCTTGGTATCTTTAATTGTAAAATAGGAATGTTAGTTTAGGAGCTGGACCATTGTTGGTTCAGAACCTTGGTTGTACTTGCTGATTGGTGGGTGGCAAAATGTAGACAGCCACCAATCAGCAAGCACTACCTAGGATGCTGAACCAAAAATGGTCCTTTGTCTCCTAAGCTTACAGATTGCATGCTCTATCACAATTTTACAGCAGCTCAGCTGCACTTCACTACCACACAGGGACAGGGTGACGTTTATTCAAATTACTGTGTTTCCACTTTTCTAAGTTCAATCAGACAGACTTATTTCTTAATCTAATGCCCCCCCCCCCCCCCTCTGCTATTTTATTGCCTACACTACAGGCTACCTACACAGTATGCACACACGTGTGTGTCTGTAACTGTCTCTTAGTTGTGTGTGTGTGTAAGTGTCTGTAAGTTGTGTGTGTGTGTAAGTGTCTGTAAGTTGTGTGTGTGTGTAAGTGTCTGTAAGTTGTGTGTGTGTGTGTAAGTGTCTGTAAGATGTGTGTGTGTGTGTAACTGTCTGTAAGTTGTGTGTGTGTGTTAGTGTCTGTAAGATGTGTGTGTATGTGTGTAACTGTCTGTAAGTTGTGTGTGTCTGTAACTGTCTGTAAGTTGTGTGTGTGTAACTGTCTGTAAGTTGTGTGTGTCTGTAACTGTTTGTAAGTTGTGTGTGTGTGTAACTGTCTGTAAGTTGTGTGTGTCTGTAACTGTCTGTAAGTTGTGTGTGTGTGTAACTGTCTGTAAGTTGTGTGTGTGTGTAAGTTGGAGACAACAAAAGAGCAGAGGAGGGCGGCATTAGATTAGCCACACTGACACAGCTAGCCTAGTACAGAAACTTTAAGACAAGTATGAGACAGACAGACAGTACTAACTAGAGTACACTACTCTGACTCTGTCAGGCTGTCAGTGACTGTGTGATATTATGGCTTGGCAGTTGGCATACAGACAGGAGTAGAGTAGTGTAAACAATCCATGTGCTTAACATTTTAACATTTGTACACTAGCCGCTGCAGTTTCCAAACTTTATATTCTGCATTTTCAAGGTCAACAGCAGCTGCATTGGACTTTTTAATTGACTACACTGATAGCAAGCAAGCTTAGCATCAACATCAACTAATGCATTACAAAACCAATCAATGCTTTTCTGTTTGTCACATTAATTGGAGTACAGACAGACAATTAAAAGCTATTCTATGATCACTTACTTTAGTAAAGTTGCACTGTGATCACAAAAATGCTCCTTTCTTCTCCTATTTCATACAAATAACATTTTCATTTTGTATCGCAGTGTAGTGCTGTGTAGTGCTGTGTAGTGCAGTGTAGTGCTGTGTAGTGCTGTGTAGTGCTGTGTACTGCTGTGTAGTGCAGTGTAGTGCAGTGTAGTGCTGTGTAGTGCAGTGTAGTGCTGTGTAGTGCTGTGTACTGCTGTGTAGTGCAGTGTAGTGCAGTGTAGTGCTGGGTACTGCTGTGTAGTGCAGTGTAGTGCAGTGTAGTGCTGTGTAGTGCTGTGTAGTGCTGTGTAGTGCTGGGTACTGCTATACAAAATGAAAATGAAATTTGTATGAAATAGGAGAAGAAAGCAGCATTTGATCACACATCACAGTGCAACTTTACTAAGTAAGTGATCATAGAATAGATTTTAATTGTCTGTCTCTCTGTACTCCAATTAATGTGACAAACACAAAAGCATTTATTGGTTTGGTAATGCAAATTCCAATGGATTATTATAAGCTAAGTATAAGTACATAGAAACTGCATTTTTTTGGTGTAGCAATAGCAATTAGCAAATAAATCATATGATACACATTTAAATCAATCAATCAATCAATGTCATTCTATTACTTCATGTTGTCTGACTGTGACATTTTTATATTTGTTAGCTCAGCTTGCTGCATATTCCACGCTCTGTGGCCCCTATTTATCAAATGTCTTGCGGACCTGATCCGACAGTGCAGATCAGGTCCGCAAGACCTCGCTAAATGCGGAGAGCAATACGCTCTCCGCATTTAACATTGCACCAGCAGCTCACAAGAGTTCACAACGCTGCCCCCTGCTGACTCAAGGCCAATGGGCCGCCAGCATTTAGTTTTAAATAGGAATAATTTATTTAATTGTAGTTATTTTATTTAGATTTATTTAAATAATATTTAAGTTAGGGGGGTGTTAGGGTTAGAGTTAGACTTAGGTTTAGGGGTTAATACATTTAATATAGTGTCGGCGACGTTGGGGACGGCAAATTAGGGGTTAATAATTGTAGGTAGGTTGCGGCGACATTGGGGGCGGCAGATTAGGGGTTAATAAATATAATGTAGGTGTTGGCGATGTTAGGTGCAGCAGATTAGGGGTTCCTAGGTATAATGTAGGTGGCGGCGATGTTAGGGGCAGCAGATTAGGGGTTCCTAGGTATAATGTAGGTGGCGGCGATGTTAGGGGCAGCAGATTAGGGGTTCCTAGGTATAATGTAGGTGTCGGCGATGTTAGGGGCAGCAGATTAGGGGTTCCTAGGTATAATGTAGGTGTTGGCGATGTTAGGGGCAGCAGATTAGGGGTTCCTAGGTATAATGTAGGTGGCGGCGGTGTCCGGAACGGCAGATTAGGGGTTAATAATATAATGCAGGTGTCGGCAATGTTGGGGGTGGCAGATTAGGGGTTAATAAGTGTAAGATTAGGGGTGTTTAGACTCAGGGTTCATGTTAAGGTGTTAGGTGTAGACATAAAAAGTATTTCCCCATAGGAATCAATGGGGCTACATTAGGAGCTGAACGCTGCTTTTTTGCAGGTGTTAGGTTTTTTTTCAGCCAGATCTGCCCCATTGTTTCCTATGGGGAAATCGTGCACAAGCACGTTTATCCAGCTCACCGCTACCGTAAGCAGCGTTGGTATTGAGGTGAGATGTGGAGCTAAATTTTGCTCTCCGCTCACTTTTCTGCAGCTAACGCCGGGTTTGTAAAAGCCTGTAATACTAGCGTTGTTTGTAGGTGAGGGTTGAGCTTAAACTGCTCGTTAACACCGCAAGCCTTACCTACAAAAACTCATAATTTAGCCGATAGTGTGTGAAAAATAACACAAAAAAATGACTACCCAAAAGTTTGACAAAAACTGGTGGTTGAATTAGTGCATGGAAAGTTTTAAAATACCAGCTTTTCAAATACCCTAGGGTGTCTACTTTTCAAAAATGTACGGTTTGATGGGGGTAAATTACATTGGCTGGCTTCAGAAATGTTCCCAATAGGACATGGGTGCATGCATTCAAGTATATTTATCAATATCTTTTTATGCATTACTGGAAGGGGCAGTTCTCCAGTATTTTTAAAATAATTATTAATTTGGGTTTCATGTGTTTAAGCAATGTATGTCTTAGCCTGTTAGAGTGTATAATTTTGTTTTTAGGTAACAACTAAGGGTTTTGTGATAATACCATATATATATAATCCTGATTACACACACATATACATATATCGATAGATAGATAGATAGATAGATAGATAGATAGATAGATAGATAGATATACTTGCTTCCCTTCCTATTTAACATATTTATACATTTAAAACATGTGATCATTATACACACATAATGCAATAATGGTCATTTTACATGTACTTCCTTACACATTTAATTGATCTATAAATTCAGATAGGTGGTACATTATTTGGACAGCATTTATCACAATTTTATGTAACAATTTTTATATACAATTATAACCCTTTTAAATTGTATATTTTTACATTTCCTTCCCAAACAGTCAGAACAGTCAGATTTTGGTCACTTAGGCATCTCATTAACATATGAGTGAGGGCCCATTTGTTTGTAATTCTATTCATCAAAGCATAAACAAAATCATAGACAATGGGACTCCACTCTTTTGAGTAGGGACCACAGTCTGTGTCTCTTTTGAGTAGGGACCACATCTGTTCTGTTGATAAAGCCCCCCAGGTAATTTCCTGTTGAAAGGTAACTTTTAGACACATGTTCCAATGTATGTTACATTGTTATCTTATGAGTCATGGAGGTGTGGTAAATGTTAGCCAAATGCTCATTTTAAAGCATTTGAGTTTGGTTAAATATTAAAATACCAGATCCAAGATGATTTTAAATACATTTCCTGCATCAAATTAATTCTTCTTATAGTTTGATAAAATAATTCTTCTGATATAGATAATTCCCCACAAATTATGTAACATGCTTACTATAAACCCCCTTATGCCAATATGAACTAACCGCAAGTTCAAACTATTAACCCCCTATGCCCCCATGAACCCACCACTAGTACTATCTATTAACCCCCCTATGCCACCATGAACCCCCCACAAGTTCTAACTATTACCCCCTATACCACCATGAACCCACAGCAAGTTCTAACTATTTTCCCCCTTTACCGTCATTAACCCACCGCAAGTTCTTACTATAAACCTCTTATGCCGCTATAAACCCACTGCAAGTGCTAACTATTAACCCCCTATGCTGCCATGAACTCACTGCAAATTCTATCTATTAACCCCCTATGTCGTCATGAACCCACCGCAAGTTCTAACTTTTAACCCCCTGTTCCGCCATAAACCCTCCTCTAGGGGGATAGAAAGAATGAGAAGTGATATACAACAATTGGAGGATTTTAATAAATGACTGGGATCTAAAGTTTAACTTTGCAAAGTGTAAAATTTTGCTTTTAGGGAAGAAAAATCCAAATGTTTATTACAGACTCAATGACACTTTACTGACTGTTACAAATAAAGAATGGGACTTGCAAATTATTATATCAGCTGATTTAGAATTTTGTAAACAATGTAGTACTGCAGCGAGTGAGGCCAGCAGAATGCTTGGACGTATTGCTAGAGGTATTTGCAGCAGAAATAGTAAGGTTCTTAGGCCACTTTATAGATCATTAGTTAGGCCTCATCTTGAGTATTGTGTGCAGTTCTGGAGGCCGTATCTTCAGAAGGATATTAACAAACTTGAGTCTGTGCAAAGGAGGCTACAAAAATGGTACATGGTCTAAAAAATAAAACGTACCAGGAGAGGCTCAATGACCTAAATATGTATAGCTTAGAGGAGAGAAAGGAAAGAGGTGATATGATAGCAATTTTTTTCAAGTTCCCAGTATCACCATTGCTGCTTCTTCAATAAAGGATATCAAGAGAATGGACCAAAACTGATAATAGAAGTAAATTGGAAAGTTGTTTAACAATGCATGTTCTATCCAAATTATAGAAGAAAAAATGTGGGACTCATGTCCCTTTAATATGTATATTTGTTAATGTGTGTCTATCTTAATGTCTCTATGCGGTAGATTTAACAATGGTAGAGCGGACAGAATTCGCTGTAGCCATACGCCGTCGTCATTTATCATTGCACAAGCATTTCTATTGAAATGCTTGTGCAATGCCGCCCCCTGCTCACCAATCGGCCGCTAGCAGGGGGTGTCAATCATCCCGATTGTATCGGATCAGGATGATTTCAGTCCGCCCCCTAGAAGGTGGTGGAGAAGTTAAGGAGCAGCCTGAAATGATTAGCGTAGAAAGCAGCATCCACTGCTTGATAAATCTACCCCTATGTGTGTATCTGTGTTAGTGTCACTGTGTGTCTATCTGTGCTGTTGTGTGTTTGCGTGTGTTGGTGGCTGTGTTTGTGTCTATTAGTGTCTTTCTGTCTGTGTCACTTTAACATAATGTATGTGTTTATGACAGTGTGTGTGTGTTTATATATATATAAATAGTCTATGTATGTATATATATATATATAATAGTCTATGTATATGTATGTATGTATATGTGTTTATGTGTGTGTATGTATGTATGTATATGTGTGTATGTATGAGTGTGTGTGTATATACAGTATCTCACAAAAGTGAGTACACTACTCACATTTTTGTAAATATTTTATTATATCTTGTCATGTGACAACACTGAAGAAATGACACTTTGCTACAATGTAAAGTAGGGAGTGTACAGCCTGTATACCAATGTAAATTTGCTGTCCTCTCAAAATAACTCATCACACAGCCATTTATGTCTAAACCATTGGCAACAAAAGTGAGTACACCCCTAAGGGGAAATGTCCAAATTGGGCCCAAAGTGTCAATATTTTGTATGGCCACCATTATTTTGCAGCACTGCCTTAACCCTCTTGGGCATGGAGTTGACCCGAGCTTCACAGGTTGCCACTGGAGTCTTCTTCCACTCCTCCATGAAGATATCACAGAGCTGGTGGATGTTAGAGACCTTGCGCTCCCCCACATTCCATTTGAGGATGCCCCACAGATGCTCAATAGGGTTTAGGTCTGTAGACATGCTTGGCCAGTCCTTCACCTTTAGTCTCAGCTTCTTTAGCAAGGCAGTAGTCGTCTTGGATGTGTGTTTGGGGTTGTTATCATGTTGCAATACTGCCCTGCGGCCCAGTCTCCGTAGGAAGTATGTCACAGTACATGTTGGCATTTATGGTTCCCTAAATGAACTGTAGCTCCCTAGTGCCGGCAGCAGTCATGCACGCCCAGACTATGACACTTCCACCACCATGCTTGACTGTAGGCAAGACACACTTGTCTTTGTACTCCTCACCTGATTGCCGCCACACACGCTTGACACCATCTGAACTAAATAAGTTTATCTTGGTCTCATCAGACCACAGGACATGGTTCCAGTAATCCATGTCCTTTGTCTTCTTGTCTTCAGAAAACTGTTTGGGGGCTTTCTTGTGCATCATCTTTAGAAGAGGCTTCCTTCTGGGATAACAGCCATGCACACCAATTTGATGTAGTGCGCAGCGTATGGTCTGAGCACTGACAGGCTGACCCCTCACCCCTTCAACCTCTGCCGTAATGCTGGCAGCACTCATACGTCTATTTCCCAAAGACAACCTCTTGATATGACGCTGAGCACGTGTACTAAACTTCTTTGGTTGACCATAGCGAGGCCTGTTCTGAGTGGATCCTGTCCTGTAAAACCACTGTATGGTCTTGCCCACCGTGCTGCATCTCAGTTTCAGGGTCTTGGCAATCTTTTTATAGCCTAGGCCATCTTTATGTAGAGCAACAATTCTATTTTTTAGATCCTCAGAGAGTTATTTGCCATGAGGTGCCATGTTGAACTTCCATTGACCAGTATGAGAGAGTGTAAGAGCGATAACACCAAATTTAACACACCTGCTCCCCATTCACACCTGAGACCTTGTAGCACTAATGAGTCACATGACACCGGGAAGGGAAAATGGCTAATTGGGCCCAATTTGGACATTTCCACTTAGGAGTGTACTCATTTTTGTTGCCAATGGTTTAGACATTAATGGCTATGTGTTGGGTTGTTTTGAGGGGACAGCAAATCTACACTGTTATACAGGCTGTACACTCACTACTTTACATTGTAGCAAAGTGTCATTTCTTCAGTGTTGTCACATGAAAAGATATAATAAAATATTTTTAAAAATGTGAGGGGTGTACTCACTTTTGTGAAATACTGTATATACAGTATATATATATATATTTAAGATGTTAAAAGTAGGAGGAGTGCCGATATAATCTCCAATTGCAGGGCTTAGGTCCATCTGCCCTGAGGAAGCCCCGTCTCTCATTTGACGTTGGGGGTGAAACGATCATAGGCATTGGATCGCTCACACACGTGACCTACCCGGAAGTGAAGACGCTGGTTACTCATGCCATGTGTGTCTCGGCGTGTACAGCGTACATAGCAGCAGCCGGTAAAACCAAACGAGTATTTCAATAACACTACAGCAGGAACTTAACGATCCCAGTGGATTACAATTTTGCATCTTGGATTTAGATAAGTGTATTAACACCTTCAATTGTACATATTTGGAAAGTGACTGAACTTTGGCAATACCGCTATTTGTGGAGGGTCAGCCTGGTTTGACCTAGTTTGCATTAAACGGAGAAGCTGTTTGAGAACTGCTGTTATTCCTGTCTGTTTGTAATATTACATGCTTGCTAGTGAACATCTTTTTATGAAATGTGGCTGTTACAGCTATTCAATCATTCAGTGTTACTTGTCAATTATTAGTATTCCACCACACTTAGATCCCAAGATTGACTCTGCCCGGTAGCATCCCTTGCATGTTCTTGGGTACCGTTTGCATGTGCAGTAAGGGTGTAGTGGGTGTGGAATATTTCTGAATGATATGTATATTTCATGCTAAGTTTGCCAGGTGTGCACACCTTCAGGGTAGAGAATTCTGTCACGTGATGGTATACAAATGTGATGTTTTTATTATAAGCGTCATATGGATTAGAGATGAAGCTCCATTATTAGGATAATACATTTGTTGGATTATTTATAAAATAGTGCTTGACTCCCTATCTTTTATATGGCACATTGATTTGTATATCAGGTCCGCCAGACCTTGTTAAATAGAGGCCAAAGTATGTATGTATATGTAAGTATGTATATGTATGTATGTATGAGTGTGTGTGTATATATATATATGTATGTGTGTGTGTGTTTGTATGAGTGCGTGTGCGTGTATATGAATATTAATGAATATGTATATATATATATATATATATACAGTATATATATATATATATGTGTGTGTGTGTGTATGTATGAGTATGTGTATATATATATAAAAGATCAATAAAGAAGCACTCACAGGACTTTGGACATCAGTTTCAATCCTTTGCATTGTATAGTCCAGCAAGTGCTTCTTTATTGATCTTTTATATACCTGGCAAGAGCACCGTGGCGGTTAAAGTTTGGTGGTGAGAGTGCATACATTTTACCTCTTGGATATACAGTATATATATTTGTATCTAAGTTGTATATGTATCTATGTATATGAATGTGTGTATGTGTTTAAGAGTGTATGCATGTGTGTATGTATATATTAGTGTCTATATATATGTATGTGTGTGTATGTGTTTAAGAGTGTATGTATGTATATATATATAAAAAATCAATAAGGAGATTGCGCTCAATAAGCCTGAAGAAATGTCCAAGTAAGATGAGCCCAGGCAGGTGGTAAGATAAAAACCAAACTTTATTAGAACAAATGTTTAAAAGTAGAAATAAGGACCAAATACAAAAAGTCCTGATAAGAAGCCAGCAGTGACTCAGAGCAGTCAGGTTAGTGAACTGATCCTCCTGCAGACATGTTTCGTGCGCATGCGCACTTGTTCACTGCTTACCTGAGAATCAGTTCAGGCTCCTATTAAAGGTAGAAACTAACACACAATTAACAATTACTAAACCTGATTGGCTACCTGAAACCACATGACATAATAGTAGTATATCCTGTCAGACATTACATTGGAAAAGAACATCATATGTTAATTCTATGCATATGCTAGTTAAATGACAGAGGATAATTGTAGGCAAATGTTAATCCAATATACCAATCTATATTCACAGTTTACAACCACTTTCGTTCTGTTTAGTGCTACATGTTTGCTTCCAAACAGAGAGGGCAAGACATAGAAACTATTTATCGGAACAAATGATCATATATATTAGTTATAGCTGGATATTATATTATATCTCTCTAATGTTATGATTATTCAAACTCTGAGCACCAAAAGTTTTTAGCAATGCTTGCAAGATATACATCTAAGTGCAAACCTTGCAAGTGCGTATTATATATATATTTTTTCTGATGTCCATTTAAATAAAAAATCAAGATATTCAAAAAGAGGAAACCCCAGGCTAAAAACTGTTTCAGCCTTTCAATCAAAGATGGAAAAGAATGAAGGAACACAGACAAGGATAAAAGGCTAGTGACCTATTTAATGTGATCTGTAGACTCCAAACATATGTTCAAATTGCATATTATTTAGGTAAACACATCAAGATCACGTCTGATGTTTAACCCTTCAGGTTCACTTGTCTGAAGGGTAAACATCCAAAAAATTTCCTTTTTATTAAGTAAAGTTTCCCTATTACCTCCTCTCTTCCATTTTGGGATATGATCAATTCCTTGTATTTTTAAAGATGAGACATCTGAGTTGTGGTTTACTTTAAAATGTCTGGATACAGGGGTATCACTCTCCTCATCTTCTATTGACCTCAAATGCTGCAAGAATCTGTCTTTCAAGGACCTTTTTATTTTACCTGTGTATTGGATTTTGCAAATATTACAGGTGAGAAGATAAACAACATGAGTTGTTGCACAGTTTATGTAATACCTAGGGGCCTAGTTATCAACGTGTCAACTTTCCTGCCTTCGCCGGACCAATACGCCCGCCTAAGCTCGCCTCACATCGCCGCCGCGGACCTGAAAAATTTTGCCTAAGTTATCAAATAAAGCTGTCAAAAAGCCACGCACCAAGTACGGGGCGATGAGCAGCGGACTGTGAGAGTTATCACTCATCTGATCTCGCTGCTCTTCGGCTTTTTCCCAGCTTTATTGCTAGCCTGTCACTAAGCACCCACACTATCTACACTGTTCTACCCCCTATACCGGTGCCCCCGGAGCCCCCTGCAACTAAATAAAGTTACTAACCCCTAAACCGCCGCTCCTAGACCCTGCCGCAACTCTGATAAATGTATTAACCCCTAAACCGCCGCTCCTAGACCCTGCCGCAACTCTGATAAATGTATTAACCCCTAAACCGCCGCTCCTAGACCCCGCCGCAACTCTGATAAATGTATTAACCCCTAAACCGCCGCTCCTAGACCCTGCCGCAACTCTGATAAATGTATTAACCCCTAAACCGCCGATCCTAGACCCTGCCGCAACTCTGATAAATGTATTAACCCCTAAACCGCCTCTCCCAGACACCGCTGCCACCTACATTATACCTAGTAACCCCTATCCTGCCCCCCCTATACCGTCGCCCTCTATAATAAAGTTATTAACCCCTATCCTGCTGATCCCGCACCTCGCCGCAACTAAATAAATAGTTTAACCCCTAAACTGCCGCTCCCTGAACCCGACGCAACCTATATTAAATTTATTAACCCCTATCCTGCCCCCCCTACACCGTCGCCACCTATAATACATTTATTAACCCCTATCCTGACCCCCACTACACCGCCGCCACTGTAATAAAATTATTAACCCCTAAACCTAAGTCTAACACTAACCCTAACACCCCCCTAACTTAAATATTAATTAAATAAATCTAAATAATATTTCTATTATTAACTAAATGAATCCTATTTAACACTAAATACTTACCTTTAAAATAAACCCTAATATAGCTACAATATAAATAATAATTATATTGTAGCTATCTTAGGATTTATTTTTATTTTACAGGCATCTTTCAATTTATTTTAACTAGGTACAATAGCTATTAAATAGTTATTAACTATTTAATAGCTTACCTAGCTAAAATAAAGAGAAATTTACCTGTAAAATAAAAACTAACCTAAGTTACAATTACACCTAACACTACACTATACTTTAATAAATTATTCCTATTTAAAACTAAATACTTACCTGTAAAATAAACCCTAAGATAGCTGCAATGTAATTAATAATTACATTGTAGCTATTTTAGGAATTATATTTATTTTACAGGTAACTTTGTATTTATTTTAGCTAGTTAGAATAGTTATTAAATAGTTATTAACTATTTAATAACTACCTAGCTAAAAGAAATACAAAATTACCTGTAAAATAAATCCTAACCTAAGTTACAATTAAACCTAACACTACACTATCATTAAATAAATTAAATAAATTAACTACAAATAACTACAATTAAATACAATTACATAAACTAACTAAAGTACAAAAAAAAAAAACCTAAGTTACAAAAAATAAAAAAAATAGGTTACAAACATTTAAAAAATATTACAACAATTTTAAGCTACTTACACCTAATCTAAGCCCCCTAATAAAATAACAAACCCCCCAAAATAAAAAAATGCCCTACCCTATTCTAAATTAAAAAAGTTCAAAGCTCTTTTACCTTACCAGCCCTTAAAAGGGCCTTTTGTGGGGGCATGCCCCAAAGAATTCAGCTCTTTTGCCTGTAAAAGAAAAATACAACCCCCCCCAACATTAAAACCCACCACCCACATACCCCTAATCTAAACCAAACCCCCCTTAAAAAAACCTAACACTAATCCCCTGAACTGAAGAGGAGACTCGGAGCGGCAGAAGTTATCATCCAAGGGGCGCTGAAGAAATCTTCCATCCGATGAAGTGATCCTCCAAGCGGCGCTGAAGAAGCCTTCTATCCGGGCGATGTCATCTTCCAAGCGGGGTCTTCAATCTTCAATCTTCATCCCGCCGACGCGGAACATCCTTCTTTACCGACGGACTACCGACGAATGAAGGCTCCTTTAAGGGACGTCATCCAAGATGGCGTCCCTTCAATTCCGATTGGCTGATAGGATTCTATCAGCCAATCGGAATTAAGGTAGGAAAAATCTGATTGGCTGATGGAATCAGCCAATCAGATTCAAGTTCAATCCGATTGGCTGATCCAATCAGCCAATCAGATTGAGCTTGCATTCTATTGGCTGTTCCGATCAGCCAATAGAATGCGAGCTCAATCTGATTGGCTGATTGGATCAGCCAATCGGATTGAACTTGAATCTGATTGGCTGATTCCATCAGCCAATCAGATTTTTCCTACCTTAATTCCGATTGGCTGATAGAATCCTATCAGCCAATCGGAATTGAAGGGACGCCATCTTGGATGACGTCCCTTAAAGGAGCCTTCATTCGTCAGTAGTCCGTCGGTAAAGAAGGATGTTCCGCGTCGGCGGGATGAAGATTGAAGATTGAAGACCCCGCTTGGAAGATGACATCGCCCGGATAGAAGGCTTCTTCAGCGCCGCTTGGAAGATGACATCGCCCGGATGGAAGAATTCTTCAGCGCCGCTTGGAGGATCACTTCATCGGATGGAAGATTTCTTCAGCGCCCCTTGGATGATAACTTCTGCCGCTCCGGGTCTCCTCTTCAGTTCCATCGCTGCTCGGCTTAGTGAAGACGACTAAAGGTAGGATGATCTTCAGGGGATTAGTGTTAGGTTTTTTTAAGGGGGTTTGGGTTAGATTAGGGGTATGTGGGTGGTGGGTTTTAATGTTGGGGGGGGTTGTATTTTTCTTTTACAGGCAAAAGAGCTGAATTCTTTGGGGCATGCCCCCACAAAAGGCCCTTTTAAGGGCTGGTAAGGTAAAAGAGCTTTGAACTTTTTAAATTTAGAATAGGGTAGGGCATTTTTTTATTTTGGGGGGTTTGTTATTTTATTAGGGTGCTTAGATTAGGTGTAAGTAGCTTAAAATTGTTGTAATATTTTTTAAATGTTTGTAACCTATTTTTTTTATTTTTTGTAACTTAGGTTTTTTTTTTTTGTACTTTAGTTAGTTTATGTAATTGTATTTAATTGTAGTTATTTGTAGTTAATTTATTTAATTTATTTAATGATAGTGTAGTGTTAGGTTTAATTGTAACTTAGGTTAGTTTTTATTTTACAGGTAAATTTCTCTTTATTTTAGCTATGTAGCTATTAAATAGTTAATAACTATTTAATAGCTATTGTACCTAGTTAAAATAAATTGAAAGATGCCTGTAAAATAAAAATAAATCCTAAGATAGCTACAATATAATTATTCGTTATATTGTAGCTATATTAGGGTTTATTTTAAAGGTAAGTATTTAGTTTTAAATAGGATTAAATTATTTAATAAGATAAATATTATTTAGATTTATTTAATTAATATTTAAGTTAGGGGGGTGTTAGGGTTAGTGTTAGACTTAGGTTTAGGGGTTAATAAATTTATTACAGTGGCGGCGGTGTAGTGGGGGGCAGGATAGGGGTTAATACATTTATTATAGGTGGCGACGGTGTAGGGGGGCAGATTAGGGGTTAATAAATTTAATATAGGTTGCGGCAGGGTCAGGGAGCGGCGGTTTAGGGGTTAAACTATTTATTTAGTTGCGGCGAGGTGCGGGATCAGCAGGATAGGGGTTAATAACTTTATTACAGAGGGCGGCGGTATAGGGGGGGCAGGATAGGGGTTACTAGGTATAATGTAGGTGGCGGTGGGCTCCGGGAGCGGCGGTTTAGGGGTTAATACATATTTTATAGTTGCGGTGGGCTCCGGGAGCAGCGGTTTAAGGGTTAATATGTATAGAGTAGCTTGCGGTGGGCTCCGGGAGCGGCGGTTTAGGGGGTAATAACTTTATTTAGTTGCGGCGGTGTAGGGGGGACAGATTAGTGGTGTTTAGACTCGGGGTACATGTTAGGGTGTTAGGTGTAGACAGGTCCCATAGGAATCAATGGGATATCTGGCAGCAGCGAACTTGTACTTTCGCTATGGTCAGACTCCCATTGATTCCTATGGGATCCGCCGCCTCCAGGGTGGCGGTTTGAAAACCAGGTACGCTGGGCCGGAAAAGTGCCGAGCGTACCTGCTAGTTTTTTGATAACTAGCAAAAGTAGTCAGATTGTGCCGCACTTGTGTGCGGAACATCTGGAGTGACGTAAGAATCGATCTGTGTCGGACTGAGTCCGGCGGATCGAAGTTTACGTCACAAAAATCTACTTTTGCCGGTCTCTAGCCTTTGATAACTAAGGCGAATCAGCCTCGCCACAAATACGCTGCAGAATTCCAGCGTATTTGAGGTTGACGGCTTGATAACTAGGCCCCCTAATGTCATATTCTTTATCTGTTGTGCTGGAAACAAATTTATTGCCTTCATGCACAAAACTACATGTTTTGCAGATAGGGCGTCTGCATTTGAAACATCCCTGTCTTTGTTTCAACCAGCATTTATTAGTTTTGGTTTTAACATCAGATGGAGAAAGATAGTTGGCTAGGGTCTTGGCTCTTTTGGGGATAAAATCACATCCTGGTTTCAAAATTTCTTTGATGGTCGGGTCAGAGTATAAAATAGGAAGAGATTCACTAATGATGTCACAGATCTTATTATATTCAACACTAAAAGTGGTGATAAATTTGATCTTGTCTGGTTCTACACTTTTGGTATTCATTTTTTTCCTGGGTCTGTATTGTAACAATTCTTCTCTAGGAATTAGATCAACACTTGCCTTTGCTTTTAGTAGTAGGTTCTCCTTATACCCTCTCTGTTGACATCTGTCTGTTGCTTCTCTAGCCTGCTTTTGATATTCTTCCTCTGTAGTGCAAATTCTTTTAATGCGGGTATACTCCCCTTTGGGTATACCTCGCAAGACATGCCGTGGATGGCATGAATCAAACTTTAACAACGTGTTGCCTGCTGTTTCTTTTCTATACATACTGGTTTGGATAAATGATCCTATGCTAATGTCCCTTAATGGATTCTTATCTCCAAAGACGTGGGACAGCTCCCACCAACCCATAAAAAGGTTGGCATAGGAGGGGGCAAATTTTGCCCCCATAGCCGTCCCACGTCTCTGGAGATAGTAATCCGTCTGAAACATAAAAAAATTGTGAGTTAGAAGATACTCAACTGCATTAGAAGATACTCAACTGCATTGAGTGTCATTAAGGGACATTATAATCCATTATTACCGCTATATTGATGATCTGTTTTTTATTTTGGAGTGTGACGAAAATCAAGCAGATTGCTTTTGCAGATATCTCAACTGCAATGAATTAGGCATAGAATTCACAGGCATGCATAGCGCTAGTAGTGTTAACTTTCTGGACTTAACTGTCCAGGGGGGAAACATAGGATCATTTATCCAAACCAGGATGTATAGAAAAGAAACAGCAGGCAACACGTTGTTAAAGTTTGATTCATGCCATCCACGGCATGTCTTGCGAGGTATACCCAAAGGGGAGTATACCCGCATTAAAAGAAATTGCACTACAGAGGAAGAATATCGAAACCAGGCTAGAGAAGCAACAGACAGATGTCAACAGAGAGGGTATAAGGAGAACCTACTACTAAAAGCAAAGGCAAGTGTTGATCTAATTCCTAGAGAAGAATTGTTACAATACAGACCCAGGAAAAAAATGAATACCAAAAGTGTAGAACCAGACAAGATCAAATTTATCACCACTGTTAGTGTTGAATATAATAAGATCTGTGACATCATTAGTGAATCTCTTCCTATTTTATACTCTGACCCGACAATCAAAGAAATTTTGAAACCAGGATGTGATTTTATCCCCAAAAGAGCCAAGACCCTAGCCAACTATCTTTCTCCATCTGATGTTAAAACCAAAACTAATAAATGCTTGTTGAAACAAAGACAGGGATGTTTCAAATGCAGACGCCCTATCTGCAAAACATGTAGTTTTGTGCATGAAGGCAATAAATTTGTTTCCAGCACAACAGATAAAGAATATGACATTAGGTATTACATAAACTGTGCAACAACTCATGTTGTTTATCTTCTCACCTGTAATATTTGCAAAATCCAATACACAGGTAAAACAAAAAGGTCCTTGAAAGACAGATTCTTGCAGCATTTGAGGTCAATAGAAGATGAGGAGAGTGATACCCCTGTATCCAGACATTTTAAAGTAAACCACAACTCAGTTGTCTCATCTTTAAAAATACAAGGAATTGATCATATCCCAAAATGGAAGAGAGGAGGTAATAGGGAAACTTTACTTAATAAAAAGGAAATTTTTTGGATGTTTACCCTTCAGACAAGTGAACCTGAAGGGTTAAACATCAGACGTGATCTTGATGTGTTTACCTAAATAATATGCAATTTGAACATATGTTTGGAGTCTACCGATCACATTAAATAGGTCACTAGCCTTTTATCCTTGTCTGTGTTCCTTCATTCTTTTCCATCTTTGATTGAAAGGCTGAAACAGTTTTTAGCCTGGGGTTTCCTCTTTTTGAATATCTTGATTTTTTATTTAAATGGACATCAAAAAATATATATATATAATACGCACTTGCAAGGTTTGCACTTAGATGTATATCTTGCAAGCATTGCTAAAAATTTTTGGTGCTCAGAGTTTGAATAATCATAAAATTAGAGAGATATAATATAATATCCAGCTATAACTAATATATATGATCATTTGTTCCGATAAATAGTTTCTATGTCTTGCCCTCTCTGTTTGGAAGCAAACATGTAGCACTAAACAGAACGAAAGTGGTTGTAAACTGTGAATATAGATTGGTATATTGGATTAACATTTGCCTACAATTATCCTCTTTCATTTAACTAGTATATGCATAGAATTAACATATGATGTTCTTTTCCAATGTAATGTCTGACAGGATATACTACTATTATGTCATGTGGTTTCAGGTAGCCAATCAGGTTTAGTAATTGTTAATTGTGTGTTAGTTTCTACCTTTAATAGGAGCCTGAACTGATCCTCAGGTAAGCAGTGAACAAGTGCGCATGCGCACGAAACATGTCTGCAGGAGGATCAGTTCACTAACCTGACTGCTCTGAGTCACTGCTGGCTTCTTATCAGGACTTTTTGTATTTGGTCCTTATTTCTACTTTTAAACATTTGTTCTAATAAATTTTTGGTTTTTATCTTACCACCTGCCTGGGCTCATCTTACTTGGACATTTCTTCAGGCTTATTGAGCGCAATCTCCTTATTGATTTTTTACATTTGTTGTTTGCGTGTGTGGCAGACACGCTTGGAGTTGAAGCCAATCAAGAGGATCCTTACAGGGGGTGTGTCCCCCGCCCACTCTCCATAGTGCCGGGTACGTGAGACAGAGAGGACGCTCAGGGGGAGCGCAACTTTTCCAGCGAAACTTCTTTGAACCAGTGTATATATATATATATATATATACTGTATGTGTTTTGTGTCTGTATTAGCACAAACATCCTTTATAATATGCTTGAAAAATAATGAACACAAGGAGTGTAAAATAGGGGCGCTATCACTTTAAAGATTACAGCAATATGTAACTCAAATATATACACAAGAATCTGGTATCAGAACAGTGACCCAGATATACTTAGGATAACCATTAGTCACAAACTAACATATATCAGTATATAATAATTAATTAACTGTAATATTAAAGCAATGCACAAGTGATATTAGGTATAAAAACTTAGGGCTAGATCACATATGCAGCGTCGCCCGCAAAAGCCGGCGATGCCAGATTTTACGTGATTTTGGTATTACATATACCGCGTAGCATACAAGTTACGCGCGTATTTTTCACCCTTCGGACGTATTTTTTTACCCATAGACTAACATAGAACGGATGCGCAATTTGGTATCCAATACACAGCGTAAGGACTTACGCACGCAGAATTCAGAAAATCTACTCCATTCTTATCTCGCCACAAATTGCTGGCGCAGGAACCCTTGCACTGACTAAAAAAGCAACATAACTCCCTGAAGGCCTAACAAACGCATGTGTAATCACATACATATCAGCCGCTTGATCTCAAACAGTTAAGCCTCTTCTAAGCATTTATTATTCCTGCCCCTGCAAGTGTGTCAAACCAATCACAAACAGCACAACCTCTCACCTGCAGCATTAAAACACCTGGCAATGCACACCCTCATTAGCCACCATGTTTCCCCTGCTTTACCTACAATACGTAGAGAGACAGCATTGTGGGGCACAAGGGGTGCTGGAAGCCCTACAAGCCCCTGTTGTTCAGGATATACCTGCTGGTGCTATAGTTGCTGCTGAGGTCCCTGGTCATGGTGCTGTAGCCGTCCCCTGCTGCTGCTGTCCCTGCTCCTCCTGCTGCTGTCCCTGTTCCTGGTGCTGCCCCTGCTGCTGTTGTTGCTGCAGCTGGTAATTGGCCAGCAGGGCCTATAAGACGTCAGCATCAGCAGAGGGGAAGAGCAAGGGCACCAAGGATACACAGGGTTAGGGTCACTTTGTTTGGAATGACAGAATGGGAGGTCAGGGAAAAGTATCGCTTGACTTCTGCAAGCCTCATTGACCTATATGAGGTCTTGAAGGATGATATTGACCCTCAAGCGAATAGAAACCTAGCTCTGACTGGTATGCAGAAGTTGTTGTGTGTTGTACACTTCCTGGCATCCGGCTCATTCCAGTCAACAGAGGGGCTTGTGTCTGGCCTAGCGCAGTCCACCTTCTCCAGGATTCTAGGGGAGGTTTTGACTGCTCTAGATAACCAGACACAGTGATACATTCATTTCCCCCGTACCCCCCAAGAATGGAACAGTCTTAAGCAAGGCTTCTATCGACTGGGGGGGTATTCCCAATATCATGGGGGCAATTGATTGCACACATGTGCATATTGTGGCCCCATATGAGGAGCCATTCCTCTCTATTAACAGGAAAGGGTTTTACTCCTTGAATTACCAGATGGTCTGTGATACCACTCTTAAATTCACATATATGTATGCAGGCTTTCCAGGGAGTGCCCATGATTCCTACATCCTGCGCTAGACCTCCTTATTCCAGCTTTTTGATTCTGGAACACTCTCGGGAGGTTGGCTGCTTGGTGAGTATGCACTACCTTCATTCTGTCTGTATATTCCTACTAAAGGGACACTAAACACAAAATAATTATGTCATGTTTCAGATAGAGAATACAATGTTAAACAACATTACAATTTACTTCTATTATCAAATTTGATTCATTCTTTAGATATCCTTTGTTTAAGAAATAGCAATGCACATAGATGAGCCAATCACATGAGGCATCGATGTGCAGCCACCAATCAGCAGCTAATGAGCATATCTAATATGCTTGTCAGCAAATGATATCAATAGAATGGAGCAAAATACATAATAGAAGTAAATTATAAAGTTGAATAAAATTGCAGGTTCTTATTAACTCATGAAATAAGAAATGTGTGTTTCATGTCCCTTTAAAGGTACAGTATACTATAAATAGTTTTTCACTTAAAAGGACATTTTCTTAAAATGGCATGTTCTATTTGAATCATGAAAATAGAATTTTGTCTAGACTAATCCTGGCATAAAAGTAAATTGCTTACAATGCACCAATTTATGTTTTTGTAAAATATATATTTTAAATGAAATCCATGTTATGTCCCTTTAAGCACATGATGAACCTGTAGTAATCATAATACATATGTTACATGACAGGTGACGCATGGTACGGCTGCACTCAAAACCAGATTCAGGTGTCTGGATTTGACAGGCGGAGCTTTACAGTATAACCCCAACAAAGTGTGTTCCATTGTCAATGCATGATGTATTCAACATAACATTGCTGTGGACACACGTATATTGGGGGACATAGAACCAGAACAAGATCAGCAGCTGGTTCCTGTACATGAGGATGTGGACAGGGGGACACTGAGGGGGAATGTCTTTGTCATCTGTGAATACTTCACCTGTAAGTTACTTGTTCAGTACAGTAAACCGTAACATTCACATGTATTATGATGTTTGACTGTACCTCACCAACCATTGCATGTGTATATATCATGTCTTGCAGAATTACATACTGCAGATTTCCACTGCATGTAAGTGAAACTACTACATCCCACCCCCCTTCCCTTAACCACCCTAATTACTGAAAATGTCTCATTTGTTTAATTCATGTTTAGGTCACTAAGATTTATTGACTATCATTAATAAGAATGAAAATAGATGTTTATACCTTATGTTCACATTATTATTTATATATATATATACCATGTGTCAATTTATATTGGATGTGAGAAACCTTGATTTACATCTTATAAGTGAATATTACTATATGTACCACAACTATGTGATGTGGTTTATAGAACATGAATATGTCATAAACATGATAATATTACCTTTTTTTGCCATTTCCACACAGGTCAAATTATATGTTTTAACAATATTAGTGTACTAAAACACACCTCACATGGATGTGGATGACAATTATATGTTAAATAACAGAGGACAAGATTTATGGTGAACTATAACAATATTTATTTCTTTTTTGGCTTCTTGGATGAGGGAGCTGAGGTGGCTGTAGTGGATTGCCTTGTTCTCCTGGTTTGAGAAGATTCTGATGTTTCTGCTGGTGTGCTGGCCACAGATGATAGGCTGGAGGCAGTGTCCTGCTGGTGTGTAAAGTGCTCAACCAACACACCCAAGAGTTGATTTTGTTCTCTCCATCTATTTTCCATTTGCATCTGCATATCAGACAGAATTTGCATCATCTGTGATTGGTTATGAACACTTGCACTTAACGATGCTGCCATGTCCCTCTGTAGCTCAATGCTACGTTGTTGTCTCCTCTCTTGGCTCCTGATGAACCTTTCATGGTTCCTGAAGAACCTCTCTTGGCCTCTTTTTATGTTCTCCGTGCTTGTTATGAGCCTCCTCTGGAGTGCAATGTATTCCTCACCCAGGGGTGAATACAATGCATCCACAGGCTCTTGAGCAGCAGGGCTTTTAGGTGCTTGTGGGGCAGGGTCACCTGCATCTGCTCATCTGCTGTTGCTTGAGGTGCAGGGTCACCTGCATCTGCTGTTGCTTGAGGTGCAGGGCCAGCTTCAACTGCTGGTTCATGTGGTGGTGGGCCAGCTTCAACTGCTGGTTGATGTGGGGCAGCTGTAGAATCTGCTCTATTTCCATCTGCCAATGGTGGAGCTCGTCCAATTGCTGAGGATGGTGGAGCTCGTATGGTTGGTTTATAGTCCCAATGATGACAAGTGTGTGACCACTCAGCCTGTCCAATTGGAACTTCCTATGACATTGTGTGTGGGTGAAATCCCTGACTGCCATGAGATTGTTTTGTGGGGGGGGGGGGGTAAATACATGGGCCTTTTGTGGCTGTCTTGGCTCCCCCTCAAATCCAAAGGGAGGATATTCCTCTGTCCAGGAATCTTGCCAGGGGTCATATGGCAATGGTGGTGGCATCACTCCCGGGTCCTCAACTGAAGCCATCCAACCATGTTCATGCCTGGGAGCATACTGTTCATGTGTTTTCCTGAAGACTGGTGGTGGTGGCTGCATGCCTGTGACTGGTGGTGATGGCTGCATGCCTGTGTCTTGTGGTGGTGGCTGCAAGCCTGTGACTGGTGGTGGTGGCTGCATGCCTGTGACTGGTGGTGGTGGCTGCATGCCTGTGACTGGTGGTGGTGGCTGCATGCCTGTAACTGGTGGTGATGGTGGTGGCGGCATGTCTGTTTGTATCCTTGTGACAGGAGGTTCTGTGGAGGAGTCAAATGATGAGAGGGATTAGTACAGTCAGATATATGTCCATGTGGGCATACAATGTACATTGATACATGCTAGGGCCTATACTGATTCTCATGTCAAACTCTATAACATGCATGTGCACAATGTGATTTGTGATATGAGGGATTTTAATATGCGCAGTATACAGGTATGTGTTTCATACAATAGTTATGTGTACATGTCAATGATGGAAAAAATGTGTTCTTTAAGTGACACTATGGTCACACAATTTACTTTAGCCTGATGTAGGCACATAACTTGCTTTCTTGAGCTAAAAGTATTGTGATGGCTATAGTGTCCATTTACTGAAAACTTTACATGTGGCTTGTGGCCTGTGTTACTCTGAGACATGTTAGTATTGCACTATTCCACCTCATATCATGAATTGCATTGTGTTAAGTAGCATTAATGTCAAATATAATTGTAGATGTTTTTGTTAGTAAGCCAAATACCATGCTCCTCATTGTGTACATGAATGTGTGATATTAAAGGATGTTATATCTCAAATACATATAATACTGGTGTGTGGGATGTTACTCACCAGCATGATGTGCTGTGGTTGCAGCCCCTGAGTCACGAGCCCCTGGAAGTCCACGGACTGCTGTGATACTCAGGGACCTGCGTATCATCTCCTGCCAGGTGTTATATTCTATGTCCAGGGATGGACCACCTCCTGTTCCCCTCTGGTGCATAGCTTCCTGCCCCATCTTTTCTTTCACCCGCCTCTTGCAGTCATTCCACCGCTTTTTAAGGCCCTCAACAGTCCTCCTCTGCGGGGCCACACTGTTGACGGCATCCTCTACCACCAACCATGCTGTTTTTCGCCTTTTGGCACTGCCTTTGCCCTTCTCCTGCCCAAAGAGGGCACTGTAATTGTCCATGATGGCCTGGACTAGGGCAACATTTTCATCAAATGAGAAGTTGGGACATCTCAGCCTCTCATCCTCCATGGACACCTGGCTTGCTCCCTGTGATGTCCCTGGTGTGGGTTCCTCCCTATCCTCTCCCTCCTCCCCCTTCTGTCCCCATGTGCACCCTCTGTCCCTCTCCTAGATGTGCCTGATCTCTGGGGCTCTCGGGCATCTCCCCTCCCATCATCCCTTCTAGCTCTCTCTCTCCCCACTCCACTTACTCCCTGACGGGGACCCCACTGCTCCTCCTGTCCTCTCCAATACTCCTCTCCCTGCCACTCCTCTCCCCTCCTCCCCTCCACTCTACCTCTCCCTGCCATCCTCACACTACACACACTCACTCACACACTCACAGTCACTCCCAGTTCAATCACACACAATCACAACCAAACACTCAGCCTATCACACTGTAAAATTGAAATAAAATGTGTGAGGTGTTAGAAAAAAAAGTGTGGTGTATTTGTATATGTATGTATGCAATATGTAAAAATATGTGTAAGTGTACAAGCTTAATCAAACAACAATGCGACCTAGCCTAACTAACTCCTCTGTTTGCGCCTCTCTCTCTACTCTGACTAATCCTCCACTCCACTGTAGTGTGCTGTAGCTCAAAGAACAATCCAAACACACTGAAGAAAATGGCGGCTGCGCATAGGTTTATATACGAATTTTGAATAGCGTAATTACGTGTCGCATTTTTATATGAAGTTGCGGTTCATTTTTACGAGTGTTAGCCTAATTTGCATAAAACTACTCTTTATTGAGACTTTCCATGGACAAAATACTGGCGTAGGTTACTTTCGACGACTAAAATGTGTATTTGCGCACATTTCGGAAGATTGCCAGTTTGTCCTACTTACGCCAGTTTAGCATCTAACGGCGCAGTATATGTAATACCCAGATGTGCAAGGTGAAGTTACGGGCGAAGCGGGTTCCCATGCTTGCGTCGAAACCTGCGCCGTATATGTGATTGCGCCCTTAGAGTCCAATAGATGTGTGTGTTTGGGATCACACAAATAAATACAGGAAGGCTTCTCTTCTCGGGATAAAAGGCGGCCACATCAAAGAAAATCTATAAAGGAAGGAGAAGGCACCAACATAGCGTAATTCTGCAAAGGTATACTGATCAGAAGGTACTAGATCAAATACACTCACGTGTAATATAGCACTGTAACATAGTGCAAACTAGGCAGACTAGATCCTCCGAGTTGGCCGGTAAACTCTCCTCTGGTGTGTATGGCAAAAGGACTTCAGAGAGTGTGCTTCACTCAGGTGTATGCTCTATAACAAAGAACAATCTCCACATAGCATAATACTTTTTGAAAATCTCTAAAAGTGGATAGTATGCAGTCACTTGTGATCTAGCACTGTAATGTAGTGCAGACTAGGCAAGCCGGAACCTCTGAGTTGTCCTTTAAACTCTCCTCCAGGGGCAGAAAGAGCCAGGTGTATTAGAAATCCTTCAGCTCACTGTGCTGAGTTAAGGATGTAAATACCATCCTCCATATGGATATTATTTGCAGGTTGGCAGGTTGAAAAAATAGCAAGTAACTAAAAATCTTAAAAACAAGTGTTTATTAAACACATCAAAAAATACAGCAACGCGTTTCTCAGTAATGTTACTGTTTCCGCAGGCTGATACAAATTATAATTACTTGCTGCATTATATATAAAATATTGGCCAATTAAAGAAAAATACAACCACCCTTTCTGATCACATGGCCTGGAAATTGTGTGTGTTGACTTTAGCATATTGCAGATATAAAGTGTAACATATTGTTTTTATACATCATACAAATCTATATTTCTATTGTTTTCTTTAAAAACACAATAAATGTTAAAACATAAAACATATAACATATTTTTATATGTAACAATTCGTTACCCAGTAAAGGTCATGTTGTCTATCTATAGATTCCATGTAAGGAGTTAATAAATTCTTCCCACATATTTAAGAAAAGGACTATGTGGTAAGGATTGTTCTAAAGATGTTTAACATTTTGTATAGTCTGATCCTACGCTATAAACCTATATACACGTATGTATTTGACTGTCTGTGAGTAGTTAATCACTTGTAGGCGTGGCATTAGGCGATCTACAGATCGCTTATGTGATCAGTCTATAGGCTCATAGTCTAAAGCCAAATACAATAGGCATGGTACATAGAGGTCAGTTCGGAAAGTGACTTGTTGAAAAGTTGATTTAAAATCTTATAACATTACCAGATTGAAAATAAAGAAATCATGCTACATATCTAGAATAAATACGTCACTTGTTTGTGTTTGGGAAAGAGCGTTATTGGTTATAATCAACCTCAAACATGTGAATGTTTACGAATGCAAGCTATCACGATTGTGTACAGATACGGGTACTCTCTGACAGATTAGTTTACTATACATATAGAGCCACCCACCTGTATAGTAGTAACAATTAAGGTGGAATCATTTGTTGTACTTATTTGTATAGTGATGTGCCACTAAAACCCCCCACATCGTAGGTGTGTATTGCTATTTTAGGAAGTGGAATTGTTTATCATATTCTTTCTAATATAGCTGATTTTGTCTTTTCTTTTAGGTATTTTTCTTTTTTTTTTGGGGGGGGGGCAGATAATGTCCTGTTGCCTAGGGCCCTTCCCTTGCTAGGGTTGACCCTGCCTTACTGTTTAGTGCATGGCCCCTACATGTGTCCCTGGCCTCTGGTTGTTAGGAATAAATCATGAGCAGCAAATTGGCTAGTGCCTAGGGCAGCACAATAGCTAAATACTGAATTAAAGGGACAAACAGTACAAAAAGAAAATGAAACGTGGTATAGCATTTTATTTTTGTTCTTATATAACTGCTGCAAAGGGGTTAAACAAAAGTCAGCACCACAGCAGCAATGCACTACTGGGAGCTAGCTGATCACATCTTGTGAGCCAAAGACAAGAGGTATATGTGTGTAGCCATCAGCTAGCACCCAGTAGTACATTGCTGCTGAGGATTTGTATATTTGCATCTCAACAAAGGATACCAAGAAAACAAAGTTTTTGATAATAAAGCTAAATTGAAGTATTTTAAAATGAAATGTTCTATCTGAGCCATGAAAGTTTAGTTTTGACTTTTAAGATCCCCAAATACTGAAATGTTCTTCTTTTGATAAATATTTTTCAGTTGCGTCATTATCTGCAGAACGTTCACTTCTCACTTCTCTCTGATACAATCTATTTTGATGAGGCCGGGAGCCGCCCAGGGTATTATGATATTGTCAACTGGATATTCCCTGACGGTCACACCGTGATTGGAAACTTCAACGCTTCTGCACCAGAGAAAGATCAGTTTTTTATTAATACAACAGCAATCCAGTGGCACCAAATGTTCACAGAGGTACAGTAATTAATATAAATAGATACAGATACTAAAATGATTAAAGGCAATGTAAAGTCAAAATTATAATTTCACAAATCAAATAGAGCAGGCAATTGTAATCTTTTCATTTTACTTATATTACACAGGCATTTCTTAAACCATGGATCACTGATAATGTTAACAAGGAAATGTGGCCAGTGACAGTTGAGGCAGTTGTACTTACACCAAATACAGAATACTTGCAGGCACACAAACATTTATGGGGTTGGCTATATGGCCCAGGTATTGTGAACACTCTAAAGATTATACTTGTCCAACTAGAGCCCAATGCTTTTTCTCTTGCCTCACGCATCACTAATGACATTCCAGACGCACTCAGTCACTTACCACACACTCTATGGGCCACCAATCGAATGATCCAGGTTTTATTTCATGCTCACCGTATCAGGCTACACTTAAGCCAGGCACAAAGCCGGTGTATGTCAAACAATACCCTTTGTCAAAGGAAACGAAACAGGGAATAGCTTTTGTAATCCAGGAACTATTAGCTAAAGGCTGTAGTCTGTAAAACCCTAGAATCCTGGAAGCCCCCTGGGGGTTCCACGCTGATACAGTATGTGGATGATTTGTTGTTTTGCATTGATGAACAGACTTGTAAAACTGACTCTTTCCACATGCACCAGCACCTAGCAGATGCAGGGCACAAAGTGACTTTGATGTAATTTTGTCCCCCACAAGTAACATACCTGGGTTTTGTCCTCTCAGCAGACAAAAGGCTGTTGTCCCCTGAAAGAGTTAAGGCTCTAATGATTCTCCCTAAACCAAAGACAAAAGCAGCAATGTTATCCTTTATTATTTCATATCCTAACACAGTGATTACAGCTGGTTCCTTGCCCTTTGTGTCAGCTCAAGCCACTGAATTGCTAGCCCTAGCTCAGGCATGTAAAGCATTTGCTATGAAAGATGTGACCAGTTATTCTGAGTCGAACTATGCTTTTGGGGTAGACCATGATTTTGGAGTCATTTGGCAGAACAGAGGTTTTGTGGCCACTGATAGCAAGAGTATCTCTCATTCCACATTTGTACAGGAACTTTTATATGCAATTAAGTTACCACACAAGCTGGCCATTGTAAAGGAAGCCCTGGACATGTGCCTGTACATGGGAGGGGCATTTGACCCCTGCCTAGGTGAAAGATATAGGTAGATGGGGATTTAGGGGTGGTGATAGGAGTGGCCTAGGTAAGGGGATATAAAATAGGTGGGGGTGGTTTGGAAAGAGTGCAAAAATAGTTAGCAAAGGTACGTGTGAGAAGAAGCTTGCTTTTTTCTCACATACCTTGTGTGATGGCAGCTTTCCAGAACCTGATGGAGGCCAGGACGGCCTTGGCTCAAGCCAGAGGCACAGGCTGGGTTCTAGAGCAATTGAGGATGGCTGGTGCAGCTCCTTCAGTTGTTTCAGATGCAGCCGAGAGAGGCAGGATGACACAGCCTCCTGGGGGTAGACCGGTCAGGAGGGCCAGGCCACCAGAGCGGCTAAGTCCGGAGATGAACGGCAGGTCCAGGGCGAGAGGACCTTGCTTAGGGAGCAGGAGCACCAGGAGGAGTTCACCCCGGGAGCCTGTGGCCCCAACTACCAGGACTTCGATGCGGGTGAGGCCCACTAGGGCGGAGGAGCCAGCTATGGCGGGAGATGCGGCTGCGAGAGGCGCCGGTGGCATCATCACCCGACGGTCAGGTGGAAGGCCAGGACTGGCACAGAAAGAGCGTAGGCCGCTTTCAGCCAGGGCGGCTGAGGAAGGTAGGTGGGCATGTGGATGGGGAGCGGGCAGTGTGGCAGTGAGACCGGGGTGCAGTTGGAGGCTGGAGTAGGTTGTGTGATCAGCGGTGCGGAGTGGATGGGGAAAAAAGGAGGGAAGGTTTTGGTGGAGGGAGGGTGTGTGGCGGTAGTGGATCAGGTGAGGAGGTTTTGGGGAGGCAGGGGATAGGGGAAGTGTCCAGATTTTGTGGTTGCTGGGGCGATGTGGAGTATGAGTCTAAGTACCAAAGGGCATGGCAGGGGATGTGGTAGCCTTGGGGTATAGGGTAGCCGTGAATAAAAATATATAGAGGTGAATGGCACTGCAGGGTAAGTACGGCTGCAGGCTGATTGGGCTTTTATTTGTGGGTTGATTTATAGTAGGGCCCATTGGTTTTGTGGAATTGGGAGGGATTATGATATGTTCTGGGCTACTCTGGAATTGCTAATGCAGTGTTTGTTTAGTTAATTAAGGGAGCAGAGTCTTAAGGTATTAGTTATGTACATCTTTGAGGAAGCTGATGTGTGTGGGTCTTGTAGGGACGGTTTTGGGGAGATATATGTAAAAAAGAAAAAAGTTTTTGTTTTGTATCTTAGTTGGTTTGTGTGTGGTAATCTGAATAGGATTGGGAAGTGTTTAGCTGCTCTCAGATAGGCATTGGACCTGGTTGGGGGTGATTTGTTTTATGGGACATGGGAAGGTTGGCAGGTAGGGGATTAACAAATTGGTTGCCCTATTTTGGTATTATGGGGTGGTGTTTGGTGATGATTGGGCTGGTCCAGTAAGTTAGTTAACGTGTTGTACTATTCTGCCTACCCTTACCCCCCCACCCCTCCACCAGGAACCATAGAAACAACTGGGACCAGTAATGGCAGGCCTGCAAGGCAGGGGATGCCACAGCGGGAGCCAGACTACAATGATAAGGACACAATTTTCTTGGGGGACTTGTACAATGAGTTTGAAGAGGAGCAGAGAGGAGCCCGGACCAGTGGCGGCAGACCAGGTAAGTAACATAAGAGTGTTGGCCCAGCTGTTACAAATTATGTCACCTGGTGCTGCTGGGGTGGAGAGCAATAGGAGGGGTCTCGGTCAGGAGGTGGTGAGAGAACAGCGGCCTTTGGTCAGCGGGGGCAGGACAGGTACGGGGTGGTCTTCTGGGACTGGCCTTGAAAATATGTTTTCTTCACAGGCGAGAGTTGATCACGGCCGCCGGGATGGCGGCCAGAAAAGTGGTGGGTCAGGAGCTGACAGGCGGCAGGGAAGATACCGCTCACCAGTGGACGACAGTAGGGGAAGGGCCATGCAAGCTTCACCATTGTGGGGCAGATTGGATAGATCACCCAGAAGAAGGAGCAACCCAGAAAGGAGAAGGGCTCAGACCAGGACATGTTTACCGGGACTGCATGGGGAGGAGAGTGGGAGACCAGAGAGGAGGTCGGTGGAGAGGACAAGGAGGCCAGAGGTGGGAGAGCAAGGGATTTGAGACACCAACATATCGGGCACTGCTACGGCACCTAGCAGCACAGGTGAGGTGTCTGGGATTGCCTTGGGGACTTCAGTGAATAGTATTGTGGGGAATGCAAATGAGGGTGTGACTTTTTGTTAAAAGGTTTGAGGGATATGGTGGCTCAGGTGGAAAAGCAATGTGGAGAAGGGTCTGGGGTAGCTGGGGTATGGGGCCAGCAGGTCGGGGCCCAGGGAGCTAAGGTGAGGTTAGCAGGTGTTGCGTCAAGCAGTGCCAGGGGGGATCCATAAAGGTGGCTGAGGTTGCTTTGAGCAGACCTTGTTTATGCACGATTGGGCCTTTGGGCATTTATTTGTCCCAAGAGATCAAGGAGAAGATTTGGTAGCGCAAATTCTTGGAGATTTTTTCTTTACTCCTGTTGGAGCAGTTTGTGGAGATCAAGGAGGATCCTACAGGGGAACAAGGCAAAAAGGCGGAGGAGGAACGCAAGAAGAGATACAGAAAGCTGCCAAAAACCTTTGGGAATTGGTCTAGGGCATTTTGTATACTTGCAATTGTGACTGCTGAGAAGTTTCCAGATCAGGGCTATGCATTATTTTGTTATTTTGATGAAATTTCAGCAGCATACCATACATATGGGGGCATGGCATGGTGGCGGTATGATGAACAGTTTTGCCAACGGATAGCGGTGAGGCCAGACATGAAGTGGGACGACCGCAACATGGGGATCTGGCTGGAGATGTTGACACCACTTCGTGGAGGGCAGTTCTTTCGTGTGGCGAGTGGGGCGAGAGCAGAGGGAGCTGGAATGACTGTAGCGGTGGCGCTCAGCAAAGGATTATGCTGCCAGTTCAATGACGGGCAATGCAGATTTCGGGGGTCATGTAAGTATAAACATGAATGCTCCGGTTGTGGGGGAGCTCATGCTTTCTACAAATGCTTTAAGAGAGAGAGGCTGCCGGCTAAGCCGGGGGACGTGGGTGTACAGGGTGCGGACTCTGGTGAGGGTGGTAAAGATGGTGCCATGGTTAGGGAGGTACACAAGAGGGAGAATGCTAACGGGTTTTAATTTGGGTTTCTGGTTTCCGTTTGTGGACAGTGTGGGATAAAGGGCGCAGGGGAATCTAAAATCAGCCAGGGAATTCCCGGATGTGGTGATAAGTAAGTTGGGGAAAGAAGTTGCATTGGGTAGGATGGCAGGTCCATTCAAGAACATCCCGATGGTTAATTTGAGGGTTTCTCTGTTGGGGGTGGTCCCAAAGAAGGTGCTGGGCCAATTCAGGATGATCCATCACCTATCTTATCCAAAAGAGGCTCCTGTCAATGATGGCATTGATCCTGAATTAGCGGCAGTGCGTTATGCATCATTCGATAGGGCGGTTGATTTGGTGAGGGCCGCGGGGGTGGGTGCTCAAATGGCGAAGGTAGACGTGGAAGCAGCTTTTCATTTACTACCTGTGCACCCAAAATGTCATCACCTGTTGGGTTGCTATTTTGATCACTCTTATTTCGTGGATCTGTGTTTGCAGATGGGGCATTCTATTTCTTGCTCGTACTTCGAGAAATTTAGTTGTTTTGTGGAGTGGCGGTAAGACAGCAGTCAGGTTTGAATACACTGGTGCACTATTTAGATTACTTTCTATTTGTGGACTTGGAACGGTCTACTGATTGTGAGCAGCTCATGGTGATCTTTATGCAGGTAGCAAAGGAGTTTGGGATTCCGGTTGCGGCAGAGAAGATGGAGGGCCCCTCCACGTGCTTGAGTTTTTTGGGCATTCAGATTGATACTCTCCGGATGGAATGTAGTTTGCAGGAGGATAAGGTGGCGGATTTGTTGGCCACGATTGAGGGTGCATTGGTGAGCAGAAGCTGAAATTGAGGGAGCTGCAGTCTCTGTTCGGCAAGTTCAACTTTGTGTGTAAAATTATCCGGGTTGGGAGGATTTTCACGAGAAAACTCTCTTTGGCAACTGCGGGGGTAAAAGAGCCTTCTCATCGAATTCATTTGAGAAAGGAACTCAAAGAGGATTTGATGGTTTGGAAGAGTGTTTTGAATAAATTTAATGGAAAGACACTGGTGCAAGAGGTGGCAGTATTGGATTCAGATCTTCACTTGTATATGGATGCAGCGGGAGCTATTGGTTTCAGAGATTGATTTTGTTGCCTGGTTCCAGAAGCAGAGGCGTTTGGGGAGCAGTGTCCAGAGGAGTTTTGTAGGAGGGCTTTCACAACAGGATGAACATGTTGAGGGGAGCGTTAGCTCCGGGGACATGGAAATCTTACATGCAGGTATGGGCTTTGTGGTGGAAAATTTTGCAGAGGTGTTGTGAGGTTAAGTCATCTGAGGACAGAGCTAGGGCGATGTTGGATTGGATGTTGGAATAGCAACGGGTAGGGATTTCGAGATCCATGGTTAAAAAAAGGTTAGCTGCTTTAGCATTTCTTTTCCAGCTAATGGGGTAGGAGGACGTGTCCAACAATTGTATGGTCAGATTGGCGGCCAGAAGTGTGTAAGGGGAAGGTTGTGACGGATGGCTGATGGCCTGTGTTTTTTTAAGTTTTGCAATGAATTGTGGTTAAATTACCAGAGATTTGTTCCTCTTATTATGAGTGTAGGTTGTTTAGGTTGGCTTTTGTGGTGGCCTTTTTTGGGGCTTTTAGAGTGCCGGAACTTGTTGGAAAAAATAAGCAGGACAAAGGGGGACTACAAATGGCTGATGTATCGGTATGTGAAGACTCGTTAGCTATATGGTTAAGGAGGTTGAATACGGACCAAAAGGGAAGGGGTAGTCAGATAATTTTGAGCGAAATGGGGGGAAATTACTGTCCTGTAAAGATGTTTCAGTAATATATGAGAGTGAGACCTCCAATTATAGGCGGAAGTGGTCAGCATACGCTGGTTTGGAGTCAGAGGCATGAGGTGGGACCAGTTGTTGATAAAAATAATAGAGTATGCTAGGCTATTCTGTCCACCTGATATATTGTTAATCCATGCTGGTGGCACTGGCAATTACTTGGGCTTTATATCTCAGAAGGATTTGGTAGATGGGATGAAGAGGGATAATAGGAGATTGTTGGAGCTGTTTCCACGGTTGGTGATATTGTGGTCAGAGATTGAGCCTTGTATGGCTTGGAGGACAGCATGGGATCTCAAAAAATTGGATACATCTCGAAGGAAAGTGAATAGGATGATGAGTGGTTTTGTGAAAAGGTGTGGTGGGCTGTCATTACAGCATGCGGAATTTGAAAGTGATTCCGGTAAATGTTTTTTCCTTCAAGATGGGGTCCATTTAAAGGAGGTTGGGCTGCATCTATTTAATTTTAACATAAAGGAAGGGGTTTCAAAGGCCTTGGAATTGGTTGGCGGGGCTCGGCAGTAGGCCTTGCCTGGTGGAATAGCAGTTTTATGGTGTAACGGTTATTCTATTTCTTTATGTCCTGTACCTTTAAATTAGCATCTTGAGTAACTCTTCCCCCTATTTAAGGTTCCTCCTTTCAGTTTACCATTGCTTGGTAATTTGCAACAGTACTCAGGTGTTACCTGAGCCTTTCGTGAAGAGACCTAGCCCTTGACTCCTCTGCTGAGGATTTCATTTGTCTGTTTTCTACAGCTACTTACTTGTCTCTCAACGTCAATTCAGTATTTCAGCTGTTTCATGACCAGTATTGTTTTACTTTATTAACTCTCCTATCTGCAAAATATCAATCTCTCACTCTGTATCTATTTGGTAGTGACCCTCAGATCTATGAGCATAACAAGGTTCTCAGTTAAATCTTTTCAGAACCTACAGTTTGGTGTGAGACTGAATGGTCCTACAGTAACAAGGGTACAAACATTTAATTAAGTCTAACATATGGGTACCTCCTTGATTAGCAGGAGAGAAGTTGGTGGGTAATTATTTAGATATTGGAGAAACTGTGGCTGCTATGGGCAAGCTCTATTTTGGGTTAAGTGTTTAGTTATTTATCACTTGTTATGTGTGTTTTATAAATAAAAAGCTGCGTACCCTATTTATGGTGTTGTGTTTTTATTATGAGTAGCTACCTAGTGGAAGGGTCAAGTGTAAAGGCCACAGTACTGACTTGGCAGATGCAATAGCTAGAAAAGTTGCATTTAATGGACCACCACACCCAGGTTACTTAGCCACTACCTCACACAAACAGTTACATGTGGTAATGATTCCTGCAGAAGAGAGGAAACCCCAGCAGTGTACGATCTCGGAAATCACAAGCAGGATACAAACAAAAGGTACTGTTATAGCGTGGTGCCGGCCGCAAAAAAGAAATGGAGAAAAAAATATTGTTTTTTCTGAATAATTCCAGCACTAGCCACTAATGTTGATTTGCAAATATTTAAATTAAGTGCAACTGAAGTTGATAAACAGACTTGGGTAACTGCAGGTCTGACCAAGGTTTCTAATGGCCTATGGTCAGACAAGGAGGGGAGAGTAGGGATACCTCAAATAGCCGCAGCACTTTTTATTAGTCATTTTCATGGTTTTGGCCACAGAAATAAACAGCAGACAAAGAATTTAGGGCCCGATCACATATTTGGCAACAGCTCAAAACCCAGCGTTGGCAATTTTTGGATTTATTGAGCGATCACATATACGTCTCAGCAGACAAATTACGTGCATATATTTTACATATCGCCCGCAGTTTTTACTCCCATAAACTATCATAGAACTGGCATCGACATTCGGTCTCACATATGCAGCGCAAGGACTTATGCTCGCAGAATGGAGATATTTTACTCCATTTTCAGCTCACCACACATAGGCAGGCGCAGCAAGCCTCACACTGAGTAAAAAAGTACCATAACTCCCTGGAAGCCTTAACAAAGACTTAACGCATGCACAATATCATCCCTTAAACCACCATCTCCCCACATCGCAATGTCTAATAAATGTATCAACCCCTAAACTGCCAACCCCCAACATTGTAAACTGACTAATAAATGTATTAACCTCTAAACCACCAACCCCGCACAATGAAAAGTACCTAATAAAACCATTAACCTCTAATCTGCCAACCCCCACAATGCAAAAACCTAATTAAACTATTAACACCTAAACCGCCCACCCCCCACAATGCAAATTACTCTTCCAGTTTTGCTATTAATCTTAGCTGAGAGCTTTTAAGTGAGTGCTGGACTTTTTCTGTGCTGCATTAATTTATTTTGTAGTTTTCCCTATGGGAATACTTGTCTGGGGTAACCTACTGGGACTCTGGGGACAGCACCGCTTTCTGAGAGTGCTATTGAGAACCCAGGGCTGAGCATGTTGCAGGGTCATAGGATGTATACCCAGTCCAGTCTGAGAGTACAGTCCCCATCCATGTTTTGTATATGTATGGGGTGATTACATAAGTCTGTGAACCCTTGACTTGTTCCCAGTTTGTTTGACTGGGAGCTTGCATTTGTATGGCTGTATTAGGGACCCAGGTTTTGGGAGAGACGCTGACGTGGTACCTAGACTTGTCCCATTTGACCAGATGCGGTAACTAACTCTTCCAGTTTTGCTTTTAATCTTAGCTGAGAGCTTGCAAGTCAGTGCTGGACTTTTTTCTGTGTGTTGCATTAATTTATTTTGTCATTTTCCCTATGGGCCTTGCACCCAGACTTGTCTGGGGTTAGCTGCTGAGACTCTGGAGACAGCACAGCTTCCTGAGAGTGCTATTGAGCACCCAGGGCTGAGTATGTTGCAGGGTCATTGGATGTGTACCCAGTACAGTCTGAGTGTGCAGTCCCCTTCTGTGTTGTTTATCTATCTATCTATCTATCTATCTATCTATCTATCTATCTATATATATAAACCCTTTGTAGCCCTCTTCATATACCATATCCCCCATATCCCTCTTTAACCCTTTAAAAAACTGTCAATATTAAAATAATGTTTTTTATGAAAATGTATATACCTTAGTGTAACACTTTAATGATTTACTTGTTTTTGGGGAAACTTTTTTTAACCCTTACCTGATACAATTTATTGGGGTGTTTTTTGCTGATTGCCAGAGGCACTTTGCTATTTTTTAGATTGAGTGTGTTAAAAGCAAACATGAATACAAAAACCAGTGTTCTTACCATGCTACCATGACAGGGAGTGTGTGCAGCGTATATTCAGCATCACACGCACGTTAAAATACTGGTGCTAGTTCCGTTGAGCAGTGCCAGAACCAATGTCCTCCATTCTGACACCAAACAATGCTACAAATATAATACACCTTTGCCAAATAGTTCCAAACAGGCAGACTCATAAAATCCTTCTTTATTGGTAAAAAAATAAAATCATCAGAGAAATCACACGGAAGCAACCACAATGGAGGACACAGAGTGTTCCTGCATATGTGTTTTGTGCTAAACCACCACACTTGATCACTGCATGAAAGGAAGTTCCATGAATAACACATTTATACCATATATACTGATGTCCATCACCTGAACCTTCTATGTATTAACCCTTTGTGGTCCAGTGAATAACCCATACTTGCAATTTAAAGTCTATTTGATGAACGTGATGCTTAGTGAGCTTACAATTATATTATTATTAGTATCATCATTATCAGTTATTAATAGAGCACCAACAGGTTCCGCAGTACTAAAGACATGGGTCTAATATGCAAGGTGACAGTTATGGGAGACAAAGGGATAGAGAGCCCAGCCAATTATTTAAATGTTGCAAATCAACTCTCTCATGAAAATGACCTACAAAGCAGCTAGGCTCATAGTCTTACATGCTAAGGGGGTTCAAGGGGATAGCTAAAGGAGGAGAGGGACTAAGATAGCAAAATGATACTGTATATTATATGGATCCCTGAACATTAGAGTCTTTAAGGAGCACTTGAAAGTTTGAAAACAAGGGGAGAGTTATGTAGAGTGAGGCAGAGAGTTCCGCAAAATAGGGGCCAGTCTGGAGAAATGGGAATGTGAGGAGGTAAAAAGAGAGGATCAGAGAAGACGGTCATGAGCAGAATGAAGGGGATGGAAGGGTGAGTATCTGGATACAAGGTCAGAGATATAGGATGGAGCAGTGTTGAGAGATTTAAAAAATAGAGTCATGATTTAATTTTAGAAGTTAGAGGAAGCCAGTGAAGAGACTGTCAGAGAGGAGCAGCAGATGAGGAGCAACGTATAAGGAAGATCAGCCTGGCAGAGGCATTTATTATGGATTGTAAGGGAGATAGACGGCAGCTAGGGAGGCTGGAAAGGATAGAGTTGCAATAGTCAAGATTGGAAATGATGAGAGAGTGGATTAAAGTCTTAGTTGTGTCTAGTGTTAAGAAGTGGCAAATTATGGAGATGTTTTTAAGGTAGAGGCGGCAAGATTTGGCCAAAGACTGGATGTGGGGAGTGAAAGAGAGATCTGAGTGTGACCGCAAGACATCGGACATACGGGGTTGAGGTAATGATGTTTTTATCAACAGTTAGAAAGAGTTGGGGGTAGGGATTTTGGAAGAAGGGGGGGAAATACGTAGCTCAGTTTTTGAGAGATTTAGCTTAAAGGGACAGTCAACACAAAAATAGTTGTAACATATAACTATAAAGTTGCCCTAGATCGTTTTTTCAAAATATTTGCCAGTTTTTAAAGATAATCTGTTTTCAAGTTAAATCACTTACTTTTCCCCCTGCTGCCATTTTAAAATGTCCGTGTAGCTCTGCCCCTTTTTCATCATCTGTGACATCATTAAAATCCTGTGTTCCTGTAATTGTTCTAAATTACTCGTAACCCGTTTTTTGCACATGCGCAATGCACCTATTGTACTCTGGGCACTCATGTCTCAGAACCATTCTATGCTATACAAATAAATATTGATTCAAAAAAACACCAGACTCTGACCCAGAAATGTATGAGATTATTGGTGACCCTTGACAGCATAAATACAGATACGATTCAAATTACTGTCTGAATAGTTGTGAATAAAGTTTTACCATACACTTTGAGAAATAATACAAAGTGGTAATCGATAAGTCCCGGGAACTGCTGCAGGAGGGGAGCACAGGAAACAGGTACGCTGCAAATAGGAGTACAATAGGCGCATTGCGCATGCACGAAAAACGGGTTACGAGTAACTTAGAACAATAACAGGAACACAGGATTTTAATGATGTCACAGATGATGAAAAAGGGGCGGAACTACATGGACATTTTAAAAAGGCAGCAGGGGGAAAAGTAAGTGATTTTACTTGAAAATTGATTATCTTTAAAAACTGGCATATATTTTGAAAAAACAATCTAGGGCAACTTTATAGTTATATGTTACAACTATTTTTGTGTTGAGCGGTGAGAGGACATCCAGGAAGAAACATTAGAAAGACAGTTATTGACACAAGATAGTAAGGAAAGGGATAGGTCTAGTGCAGGGATGTAGATTTGAGTATCATCACCCTACAAATGATATTAAAAAACCCATGGGACTGTATTAAGGAACCTAAGGATGATGTATAAATTGAGAAGAGAAGTGGACCAAGGATAGAGCCTTGTGATACCCCAACAGAATGTTGTAAATAGTGATGTCCCGAACTGTTCGCCCACGAACGGTTCACAGCGAACATAGGTTGTTCGCGTTCGCGTTTGTGGGCGAACACATGGCGATGTTCGATCCGCCCCTATGTGTCATCATTGTGGAAACTTTGACCCTTTATGTCACAGCCGCCTGACACATTAGAGCCAATCAACATCAGACACTCCCTCACAGACACTCCCAGCTACTCGGAATCCGCCATTTTAGACTCATAACGACCTTGCTTTTTTAATGAGAGGACGTGTTGTGTTTTTGCTCCTGACATTAATAGGAAAAACATAGCTAGGCTAGTGTATTTACAGTCCAGAAGGACTCCACTCATCTCTGCTGCAAGCACAGCACCCCAAAAACCCCGTTTTTTTTTTTTTTTTTTTTTTTTTATTAGCATTTGCCTGGCTTTCAGCTGTGTGTTTAAGGCTCACAGCATATGCTTTTAACTAACCCAAAAATATAATTATTTTTCTAGTGTAATTTTCTTTCATTTTCTATCAGGCCAGTGTCACACAGCATATACTGTGGTTCATTGCTCTGTGCCAGCCAGCAGCCAGCAGTGTTAATATCCGTTTATAACATTATTTTAAATAAATAAATAAAAAAATAAAAATAAAAAATATTTTTCTAGTGTAATCTAATTAGATTTACTATCATGCCTGTGTCTGTCAGGCTCACTCAGCATTAATATACCTCTTTTTTTTCAGTCTTTTGGTTAATTGGTCTGTGCCAGGCAGCCACCAAGCACTCATATCTATTTTTCTTTCACCTTAATTTTAATATAAAAAAAAAAAAAGTTTAAATTTGTTTGCTAGTGTAATATAATATAATTTTCTATCCGGCCTGTGTGTTTTGCTGACATAGAGAGCCTACTGTGTTTACTTGCTGCCCTCCCTAGTCTATGAGCCACGACTCATATGTGTTTAACCTTTTTTTAATTTCCCCCCCAAAAAAATAATTTCAATCATTTTTCTAGTGTAATCTAATAGTATTTTCTATCAGGCGTGTGTGTCTCCGACATACAGAGCCTACTGTTTTTAATAGCTGCCCTTCCAAGGCTATCAGCCACGACTCATATGTATGTGCTTAACCTTTTTCTTAAAATTTCCAAAAAAAAGTCTTTAAATCATTATGCTAGTGTAATCTAATTGTATTTTCTATCAGGCCTGTGTCTAACTGTCTATCTGACTTACACAGCATACTGTTGTTATAATTGCTGCCCTACGTAGCAGCCAGGCAGTGCGACCACTCATAGAGTCATATGTGCATTGCACTTATTAACATAATTTTAATATTAAAATCTAAAATTTTCAAATATTTTGCTAGTGTAATGTAACTTAATTTTCTATCAGTCCTGTGTTTTTGTCACTTACACAGCATACTGTGTTAAATTGCTGCCCTACCTACCATCCACGACTCATATCTGCCAGCCTGTCTGCCAGGCCCAAGTAGCCAATTAGTGGCACCAATCACAATTCTTGTAACAGTAATAAAAAAATAAAAAAACATATTTTTTTGGACTGCAAATATTCAGTCTCCTAGTGCCATTGAATTTCATTTACCTCCTGCCTGCCACTGCCAGCCTTTTGTGCCAGGCCGTCTAGCCAACTATTTACACCAATCATAATTGTTGTCACAGTCAGACAGTATAGTTATTAATTTAAATAAAAAAAATTTTTAGTGTTGATCTTAATCCTCAGTTTGCTCGTGCCTTTGAATTTCACTTTTCTACAGCCTTCCAAGCCTGTGTGCCAGGCCTACTTAAAAAATATTTACACCAATCATATTTGTTGTGACAGTATTTTAATAATTAAAAATTAAAAATTTTGGTAATAGTTGCTGTGATTTGAATCCTCAGTTTGCTGGTGCCATTGAATAGCACTTTCCTCCTGCCTTGCAGCCTGCTGTGAGCCAGGCCCACCTAGCCAATTGTTGTCAGCAATCATATTTCTGTTAACAGTATTGCAAAAATTGTCAATCATCACTGTTTAGACTGTCAGTAATCAGTCTCCTAGTGTCCTTGAATTGCATCTACCTCCTGCCTGCCATCCTTTTGTGCCAGGCCATCTTGCCAACTATTTACACCAATCATAATCTTTTGTCACAGTATAGTTACTAATTACAATTAAAAAATTTTTGATTGTTGATGATCTTAACCCTCAGTTTGCTCGTGCCTTTGAATTGCACTTTTCTACAGCCTTCCAAGCCTGTGTGCCAGGCCTACTTAAAAAATATTTACACCAATCATATTTGTTGTGACAGTATTCTAATAATTAAAAATTAAAATTTTTGGTAATAGTTGCTGTGATTTGAATCCTCAGTTTGCTGGTGCCATTGAATAGCACTTTCCTCCTGCCCTGCAGCCTGCTGTGAGTCAGGCCCACCTAGCCAATTGTTGTCAGCAATCATATTTCTGTTAACAGTATTGCAAAAATTGTCAATCATCACTGTTTAGACTGTCAGTAATCAGTCTCCTAGTTTCCTTGAATTGCATCTACCTCCTGCCTGCCATCCTTTTGTGCCAGGCCGTCTTGCCAACTATTTACACCAATCCTAATTTTTTGTCACAGTATAGTTACTAATTACAATCAAAAAAATCTTTATTGTTGATGATCTTAACCCTCAGTTTGCTCGTGCCTTTGAATTGCACTTTTCTACAGCCTTCCAAGCCTGTGTGCCAGGCCTACTTAAAAAATATTTACACCAATCATATTTGTTGTGACAGTATTCTAATAATTAAAAATTAAAATTTTTGGTAATAGTTGCTGTGATTTGAATCCTCAGTTTGCTGGTGCCATTGAATAGCACTTTCCTCCTGCCTTGCAGCCTGCTGTGAGCCAGGCCCACCTAGCCAATTGTTGTCAGCAATCATATTTCTGTTAACAGTATTGCAAAAATTGTCAATCATCACTGTTTAGACTGTCAGTAATCAGTCTCCTAGTGTCCTTGAATTGCATCTACCTCCTGCCTGCCATCCTTTTGTGCCAGGCCGTCTTGCCAACTATTTACACCAATCCTAATTTTTTGTCACAGTATAGTTACTAATTACAATTAAAAAAATCTATATTGTTGATGATCTTAACCCTCAGTTTGCTCGTGCCTTTGAATTGCACTTTTCTACAGCCTTCCAAGCCTGTGTGCCAGGCCTACTTAAAAAATATTTACACCAATCATATTTGTTGTGACAGTATTCTAATAATTAAAAATTAAAATTTTTGGTAATAGTTGCTGTGATTTGAATCCTCAGTTTGCTGGTGCCATTGAATAGCACTTTCCTCCTGCCTTGCAGCCTGCTGTGAGTCAGGCCCACCTAGCCAATTGTTGTCAGCAATCATATTTCTGTTAACAGTATTGCAAAAATTGTCAATCATCACTGTTTAGACTGTCAGTAATCAGTCTCCTAGTTTCCTTGAATTGCATCTACCTCCTGCCTGCCATCCTTTTGTGCCAGGCCGTCTTGCCAACTATTTACACCAATCCTAATTTTTTGTCACAGTATAGTTACTAATTACAATAAAAAAAATCTTTATTGTTGATGATCTTAACCCTCAGTTTGCTCGTGCCTTTGAATTGCACTTTTCTACAGCCTTCCAAGCCTGTGTGCCAGGCCTACTTAAAAAATATTTACACCAATCATATTTGTTGTGACAGTATTCTAATAATTAAAAATTAAAAATGTTGGTAATAGTTGCTGTGATTTGAATCCTCAGTTTGCTGGTGCCATTGAATAGCACTTTCCTCCTGCCTTGCAGCCTGCTGTGAGCCAGGCCCACCTAGCCAATTGTTGTCAGCAATCATATTTCTGTTAACAGTATTGCAAAAATTGTCAATCATCACTGTTTAGACTGTCAGTAATCAGTCTCCTAGTGTCCTTGAATTGCATCTACCTCCTGCCTGCCATCCTTTTGTGCCAGGCCGTCTTGCCAACTATTTACACCAATCCTAATTTTTTGTCACAGTATAGTTACTAATTACAATTAAAAAAATCTTGATTGTTGATGATCTTAACCCTCAGTTTGCTCGTGCCTTTGAATTGCACTTTTCTACAGCCTTCCAAGCCTGTGTGCCAGGCCTACTTAAAAAATATTTACACCAATCATATTTGTTGTGACAGTATTCTAATAATTAAAAATTAAAATTTTTGGTAATAGTTGCTGTGATTTGAATCCTCAGTTTGCTGGTGCCATTGAATAGCACTTTCCTCCTGCCTTGCAGCCTGCTGTGAGTCAGGCCCACCTAGCCAATTGTTGTCAGCAATCATATTTCTGTTAACAGTATTGCAAAAATTGTCAATCATCACTGTTTAGACTGTCAGTAATCAGTCTCCTAGTTTCCTTGAATTGCATCTACCTCCTGCCTGCCATCCTTTTGTGCCAGGCCGTCTTGCCAACTATTTACACCAATCATAATTTTTTGTCACAGTATAGTTACTAATTACAATTAAAAAAATTTTGATTGTTGATGATCTTAACCCTCAGTTTGCTCGTGCCTTTGAATTGCACTTTTCTACAGCCTTCCAAGGCTGTGTGCCAGGCCTACTTAAAAAATATTTACACCAATCATATTTGTTGTGACAGTATTCTAATAATTAAAAATTAAAATTTTTGGTAATAGTTGCTGTGATTTGAATCCTCAGTTTGCTGGTGCCATTGAATAGCACTTTCCTCCTGCCTTGCAGCCTGCTGTGAGCCAGGCCCACCTAGCCAATTGTTGTCAGCAATCATATTTCTGTTTACAGTATTGCAAAAATTGTCAATCATCACTGTTTAAACTGTCAGTAATCAGTCTCCTAGTGTCCTTGAATTGCATCTACCTCCTGCCTGCCATCCTTTTGTGCCAGGCCGTCTTGCCAACTATTTACACCAATCCTAATTTTTTGTCACAGTATAGTTACTAATTACAATTAAAAAAATCTTGATTGTTGATGATCTTAACCCTCAGTTTGCTCGTGCCTTTGAATTGCACTTTTCTACAGCCTTCCAAGCCTGTGTGCCAGGCCTACTTAAAAAATATTTACACCAATCATATTTGTTGTGACAGTATTCTAATAATTAAAAATTAAAATTTTTGGTAATAGTTGCTGTGATTTGAATCCTCAGTTTGCTGGTGCCATTGAATAGCACTTTCCTCCTGCCTTGCAGCCTGCTGTGAGCCAGGCCCACCTAGCCAATTGTTGTCAGCAATCATATTTCTGTTAACAGTATTGCAAAAATTGTCAATCATCACTGTTTAGACTGTCAGTAATCAGTCTCCTAGTTTCCTTGAATTGCATCTACCTCCTGCCTGCCATCCTTTTGTGCCAGGCCGTCTTGCCAACTATTTACACCAATCATAATTTTTTGTCACAGTATAGTTACTAATTACAATTAAAAAATTTTTGATTGTTGATGATCTTAACCCTCAGTTTGCTCGTGCCTTTGAATTGCACTTTTCTACAGCCTTCCAAGCCTGTGTGCCAGGCCTACTTAAAAAATATTTACACCAATCATATTTGTTGTGACAGTATTCTAATAATTAAAAATTAAAATTTTTGGTAATAGTTGCTGTGATTTGAATCCTCAGTTTGCTGGTGCCATTGAATAGCACTTTCCTCCTGCCTTGCAGCCTGCTGTGAGCCAGGCCCACCTAGCCAATTGTTGTCAGCAATCATATTTCTGTTAACAGTATTGCAAAAATTGTCAATCATCACTGTTTAGACTGTCAGTAATCAGTCTCCTAGTGTCCTTGAATTGCATCTACCTCCTGCCTGCCATCCTTTTGTGCAAGGCCGTCTTGCCAACTATTTACACCAATCCTAATTTTTTGTCACAGTATAGTTACTAATTACAATTAAAAAAATCTTTATTGTTGATGATCTTAACCCTCAGTTTGCTCGTGCCTTTGAATTGCACTTTTCTACAGCCTTCCAAGCCTGTGTGCCAGGCCTACTTAAAAAATATTTACACCAATCATATTTGTTGTGACAGTATTCTAATAATTAAAAATTTAAATTTTTGGTAATAGTTGCTGTGATTTGAATCCTCAGTTTGCTGGTGCCATTGAATAGCACTTTCCTCCTGCCTTGCAGCCTGCTGTGAGCCAGGCCCACCTAGCCAATTGTTGTCAGCAATCATATTTCTGTTAACAGTATTGCAAAAATTGTCAATCATCACTGTTTAGACTGTCAGTAATCAGTCTCCTAGTTTCCTTGAATTGCATCTACCTCCTGCCTGCCATCCTTTTGTGCCAGGCCGTCTTGCCAACTATTTACACCAATCCTAATTTTTTGTCACAGTATAGTTACTAATTACAATTTAAAAAATCTTTATTGTTGATTGTCTTAATCCTCAGTTTGCTCGTGCCTTTGAATTGCACTTTTCTACAGCCTTCCAAGCCTGTGTGCCAGGCCTACTTAAAAAATATTTACACCAATCATATTTGTTGTGACAGTATTCTAATAATTAAAAATTAAAATTTTTGGTAATATTTGCTGTGATTTGAATCCTCAGTTTGCTGGTGCCATTGAATAGTACTTTCCTCCTGCCTTGCAGCCTGCTGTCAGCCAGGCCCACCTAGCCAATTGTTGTCATCAATCATATTTCTGTTAACAGTATTGCAAAAATTGTCAATCATCACTGTTTAGACTGTCAGTAATCAGTCTCCTAGTGTCCTTGAATTGCATCTACCTCCTGCCTGCCATCCTTTTGTGCAAGGCCGTCTTGCCAACTATTTACACCAATCCTAATTTTTTGTCACAGTATAGTTACTAATTACAATTAAAAAAATCTATATTGTTGATGATCTTAACCCTCAGTTTGCTCGTGCCTTTGAATTGCACTTTCTACAGCCTTCCAAGCCTGTGTGCCAGGCCTACTTAAAAAATATTTACACCAATCATATTTGTTGTGACAGTATTCTAATAATTAAAAATTAAAATTTTTGGTAATAGTTGCTGTGATTTGAATCCTCAGTTTGCTGGTGCCATTGAATAGCACTTTCCTCCTGCCCTGCAGCCTGCTGTGAGTCAGGCCCACCTAGCCAATTGTTGTCAGCAATCATATTTCTGTTAACAGTATTGCAAAAATTGTCAATCATCACTGTTTAGACTGTCAGTAATCAGTCTCCTAGTTTCCTTGAATTGCATCTACCTCCTGCCTGCCATCCTTTTGTGCCAGGCCGTCTTGCCAACTATTTACACCAATCCTAATTTTTTGTCACAGTATAGTTACTAATTACAATCAAAAAAATCTTTATTGTTGATGATCTTAACCCTCAGTTTGCTCGTGCCTTTGAATTGCACTTTTCTACAGCCTTCCAAGCCTGTGTGCCAGGCCTACTTAAAAAATATTTACACCAATCATATTTGTTGTGACAGTATTCTAATAATTAAAAATTAAAATTTTTGGTAATAGTTGCTGTGATTTGAATCCTCAGTTTGCTGGTGCCATTGAATAGCACTTTCCTCCTGCCTTGCAGCCTGCTGTGAGCCAGGCCCACCTAGCCAATTGTTGTCAGCAATCATATTTCTGTTAACAGTATTGCAAAAATTGTCAATCATCACTGTTTAGACTGTCAGTAATCAGTCTCCTAGTGTCCTTGAATTGCATCTACCTCCTGCCTGCCATCCTTTTGTGCCAGGCCGTCTTGCCAACTATTTACACCAATCCTAATTTTTTGTCACAGTATAGTTACTAATTACAATTAAAAAAATCTTGATTGTTGATGATCTTAACCCTCAGTTTGCTCGTGCCTTTGAATTGCACTTTTCTACAGCCTTCCAAGCCTGTGTGCCAGGCCTACTTAAAAAATATTTACACCAATCATATTTGTTGTGACAGTATTCTAATAATTAAAAATTAAAATTTTTGGTAATAGTTGCTGTGATTTGAATCCTCAGTTTGCTGGTGCCATTGAATAGCACTTTCCTCCTGCCTTGCAGCCTGCTGTGAGTCAGGCCCACCTAGCCAATTGTTGTCAGCAATCATATTTCTGTTAACAGTATTGCAAAAATTGTCAATCATCACTGTTTAGACTGTCAGTAATCAGTCTCCTAGTTTCCTTGAATTGCATCTACCTCCTGCCTGCCATCCTTTTGTGCCAGGCCGTCTTGCCAACTATTTACACCAATCCTAATTTTTTGTCACAGTATAGTTACTAATTACAATCAAAAAAATCTTTATTGTTGATGATCTTAACCCTCAGTTTGCTCGTGCCTTTGAATTGCACTTTTCTACAGCCTTCCAAGCCTGTGTGCCAGGCCTACTTAAAAAATATTTACACCAATCATATTTGTTGTGACAGTATTCTAATAATTAAAAATTAAAAATTTTGGTAATAGTTGCTGTGATTTGAATCCTCAGTTTGCTGGTGCCATTGAATAGCACTTTCCTCCTGCCTTGCAGCCTGCTGTGAGCCAGGCCCACCTAGCCAATTGTTGTCAGCAATCATATTTCTGTTAACAGTATTGCAAAAATTGTCAATCATCACTGTTTAGACTGTCAGTAATCAGTCTCCTAGTGTCCTTGAATTGCATCTACCTCCTGCCTGCCATCCTTTTGTGCCAGGCCGTCTTGCCAACTATTTACACCAATCCTAATTTTTTGTCACAGTATAGTTACTAATTACAATTAAAAAAATCTTGATTGTTGATGATCTTAACCCTCAGTTTGCTCGTGCCTTTGAATTGCACTTTTCTACAGCCTTCCAAGCCTGTGTGCCAGGCCTACTTAAAAAATATTTACACCAATCATATTTGTTGTGACAGTATTCTAATAATTAAAAATTAAAATTTTTGGTAATAGTTGCTGTGATTTGAATCCTCAGTTTGCTGGTGCCATTGAATAGCACTTTCCTCCTGCCTTGCAGCCTGCTGTGAGTCAGGCCCACCTAGCCAATTGTTGTCAGCAATCATATTTCTGTTAACAGTATTGCAAAAATTGTCCATCATCACTGTTTAGACTGTCAGTAATCAGTCTCCTAGTTTCCTTGAATTGCATCTACCTCCTGCCTGCCATCCTTTTGTGCCAGGCCGTCTTGCCAACTATTTACACCAATCCTAATTTTTTGTCACAGTATAGTTACTAATTACAATTAAAAAAATTTTGATTGTTGATGATCTTAACCCTCAGTTTGCTCGTGCCTTTGAATTGCACTTTTCTACAGCCTTCCAAGCCTGTGTGCCAGGCCTACTTAAAAAATATTTACACCAATCATATTTGTTGTGACAGTATTCTAATAATTAAAAATTAAAATTTTTGGTAATAGTTGCTGTGATTTGAATCCTCAGTTTGCTGGTGCCATTGAATAGCACTTTCCTCCTGCCTTGCAGCCTGCTGTCAGCCAGGCCCACCTAGCCAATTGTTGTCAGCAATCATATTTCTGTTAACAGTATTGCAAAAATTGTCAATCATCACTGTTTAGACTGTCAGTAATCAGTCTCCTAGTGTCCTTGAATTGCATCTACCTCCTGCCTGCCATCCTTTTGTGCCAGGCCGTCTTGCCAACTATTTACACCAATCCTAATTTTTTGTCACAGTATAGTTACTAATTACAATTAAAAAAATCTTGATTGTTGATGATCTTAACCCTCAGTTTGCTCGTGCCTTTGAATTGCACTTTTCTACAGCCTTCCAAGCCTGTGTGCCAGGCCTACTTAAAAAATATTTACACCAATCATATTTGTTGTGACAGTATTCTAATAATTAAAAATTAAAATTTTTGGTAATAGTTGCTGTGATTTGAATCCTCAGTTTGCTGGTGCCATTGAATAGCACTTTCCTCCTGCCTTGCAGCCTGCTGTGAGCCAGGCCCACCTAGCCAATTGTTGTCAGCAATCATATTTCTGTTAACAGTATTGCAAAAATTGTCAATCATCACTGTTTAGACTGTCAGTAATCAGTCTCCTAGTTTCCTTGAATTGCATCTACCTCCTGCCTGCCATCCTTTTGTGCCAGGCCGTCTTGCCAACTATTTACACCAATCATAATTTTTTGTCACAGTATAGTTACTAATTACAATTAAAAATTTTGATTGTTGATGATCTTAACCCTCAGTTTGCTCGTGCCTTTGAATTGCACTTTTCTACAGCCTTCCAAGCCTGTGTGCCAGGCCTACTTAAAAAATATTTACACCAATCATATTTGTTGTGACAGTATTCTAATAATTAAAAATTAAAATTTTTGGTAATAGTTGCTGTGATTTGAATCCTCAGTTTTCTGGTGCCATTGAATAGCACTTTCCTCCTGCCTTGCAGCCTGCTGTGAGCCAGGCCCACCTAGCCAATTGTTGTCAGCAATCATATTTCTGTTAACAGTATTGCAAAAATTGTCAATCATCACTGTTTAGACTGTCAGTAATCAGTCTCCTAGTGTCCTTGAATTGCATCTACCTCCTGCCTGCCATCCTTTTGTGCAAGGCCGTCTTGCCAACTATTTACACCAATCCTAATTTTTTGTCACAGTATAGTTACTAATTACAATTAAAAAAATCTTTATTGTTGATGATCTTAACCCTCAGTTTGCTCGTGCCTTTGAATTGCACTTTTCTACAGCCTTCCAAGCCTGTGTGCCAGGCCTACTTAAAAAATATTTACACCAATCATATTTGTTGTGACAGTATTCTAATAATTAAAAATTTAAATTTTTGGTAATAGTTGCTGTGATTTGAATCCTCAGTTTGCTGGTGCCATTGAATAGCACTTTCCTCCTGCCTTGCAGCCTGCTGTGAGCCAGGCCCACCTAGCCAATTGTTGTCAGCAATCATATTTCTGTTAACAGTATTGCAAAAATTGTCAATCATCACTGTTTAGACTGTCAGTAATCAGTCTCCTAGTTTCCTTGAATTGCATCTACCTCCTGCCTGCCATCCTTTTGTGCCAGGCCGTCTTGCCAACTATTTACACCAATCCTAATTTTTTGTCACAGTATAGTTACTAATTACAATTTAAAAAATCTTTATTGTTGATTGTCTTAATCCTCAGTTTGCTCGTGCCTTTGAATTGCACTTTTCTACAGCCTTCCAAGCCTGTGTGCCAGGCCTACTTAAAAAATATTTACACCAATCATATTTGTTGTGACAGTATTATAATAATTAAAAATTAAAATTTTTGGTAATATTTGCTGTGATTTGAATCCTCAGTTTGCTGGTGCCATTGAATAGTACTTTCCTCCTGCCTTGCAGCCTGCTGTCAGCCAGGCCCACCTAGCCAATTGTTGTCATCAATCATATTTCTGTTAACAGTATTGCAAAAATTGTCAATCATCACTGTTTAGACTGTCAGTAATCAGTCTCCTAGTGTCCTTGAATTGCATCTACCTCCTGCCTGCCATCCTTTTGTGCCAGGCCGTCTAGCCAACTATTTACACCAATCCTAATTTTTTGTCACAGTATAGTTACTAATTACAATTAAAAAAATATTTATTGTTGATGATCTTAATCCTCAGTTTGCTCGTGCCCTAGAATAGCACTTTTCTACAGCCTTCCAAGCCTGTGTGCCAGGCCTACTTAAAAAATATTTACACCAATCATATTTGTTGTGACAGTATTCTAATAATTAAAAATTAAAATTTTTGGTAATAGTTGCTGTGATTTGAAACCTCAGTTTGCTGGTGCCATTGAATAGCACTTTCCTCCTGCCTTGCAGCCTGCTGTGAGCCAGGCCCACCTAGCCAATTGTTGTCAGCAATCATATTTCTTTTAACAGTATTGCAAAAATTGTCAATCATCACTGTTTTGACTGTCATTAATCAGTCTCCTAGTGTCCTTGAATTGCATCTACCTCCTGCCTGCCATCCTTTTGTGCCAGGCCGTCTTGCCAACTATTTACACCAATCCTAATTGTTGTCACAGTATAGTTACTAATTAAAATTAAAAAAATCTTGATTGTTGATCTTAATCCTCATTTTGCTTGTGCCATTGAATTGCACTTTTCTACTGCCTGCCAGCCTGTGTGCCAGGCCCAACTATCCAATTAGTTCTAGCAATCATATTTCTTTTAACAGTATTGCAAAATTTGTCAATCAACACTGTTTTGACTGTCAATCTGCAGTCTACTAGTGCCCTTGTATTGCATTTTCCTCCTGCCTGCCTGTGTGCCAGTCCCAACTAGCCAATTAGTGCCACCACTCATATTTATTGTAACAGGATTGGAATTTTTGTTAATCATAACTGTTTTGACTGTGATTCTTCAGTCTCCTAGTGCCATTGAATTGCAGTTTCCTTTCTCCCAGCGTGTGTGCCAGACAGGCCCATTTGCCAAATAGTGCCAAACAATCATATTTGTTGCCACAGTACTAGTAATATTTAAAAAAATTAACAATTTGTGATTTTTAAAACATCTGTCTTTTTTGTTGTTGTCAGTCTCACAGCGTATACTGTGCCCACTTTCACAGTGCCACCACTCAATTGGTGTAATAGTATTGTTAGTGTCCATTTAAAAAAAATGACAGGCAGAGGCAGGCCACCCCGCAGGTTCCGTGGTCGTGGTCGTGGTGCTGTGATTCCTTTATACCCTACAAATATGCACATTGTTCAGACGCCGGGTGCCAGGGGGGATGCAAAAACTTCTGAGGAGGACCTAGTTGAATGGCTAACACAGGAAACCCAATCTTCTTCAGCTTCCGCTGCTAGTCCTCCTAACCTTGACACACCATCTAAGTCCAGCTGTGCTTTGGGCAGGTCTCAAGTGACCAGTGCCACTCCGCCACCTGTCACCACCACCAACACTAGCACCACAGCCGCTTCACTTGATCTGTCACAGGAGTTATTGACACATCATTTTGAAGAAATGAGTGATGCGCAACCATAATTGACAGAGGATGTAGATAATAGTGATCAGTCTCAGTCAGGCAGCATTACCGACATGGAGGTACGGTGTGATAATGATGATGATGTTGTACCCGCTGCAGCTTCCTTTCTTGATGTGTCAGATACAAGTGAAGCGGTTGATGATGATGTGACGGTGGATATCACGTGGGTGCCTGCTAGAAGAGAAGAAGAAGAGGGGAAAAGTTCAGATGGGGAGACAGAGAGGAGGAGGAGACGATTTGGAAGCACGGGGAGGTCGTCTCAAGGAGCTAGTGGCACAGTCAGACAGCATGCATTGTCACCAGGGGTCAGCCAGACAGCCCGCCGACGCCCATCAATGCATGCTGTTGCCACCACCAGAATGCCGTCATCACAGAGCTCAGCAGTGTGGCATTTTTTTTGTGTGTCTGCCTCTGACAACAGCGATGCCATTTGCAACCTGTGCCAAAAGTCGTGGGAAGTCCAACAGCCACCTAGGTACAACTGCTTTGCGAAGGCACATGGTCTCCCATCACAAAGGACGATGGGAAGAACACATGAGTAGAAGCAGCACACAAAGTGAAAGCCGCCCTCCTCCTCCTGCTCCAGCATCTTCAGCCACGTCAACCAGTGCTGTCCTCCTTGCCCCCTCTCAACCATCCTCCACTCAGTCTCTCTTACGTAGCAGTTCCTGGTCATCTGCCCACAGTCAGGTGTCTGTCAAGGACATGTTTGAGCGTAAGAAGCCAATTTCTCAAAGTCACCCCCTTGCCCGGCGTCTGACAGCTGGCTTGTCTGAACTCTTAGCCCGCCAGCTTTTACCATACAAGCTGGTGGAGTCTGATGCTTTCAAAAATTTTGTATCTATTGGGACACCGCAGTGGAAGGTACCTGGCAGAAATTTCTTTTCACAAAAGGCAATCCCAAACCTGTACTCTGTTGTGAGAAAGGAAGTTATGGCATGTCTGGCACACAGCGTTGGGGCAAGGGTCCATATGACCATGGATAGCTGGTCTGCAAAGCATGGTCAGGGCAGGTATATCACCTACACTGCACATTGGGTAAACCTGCTGACTTCTGACAAGCATGGAATGCGTGGCTCTGCAGAAGAGTTGGTGACACCGCCACGACTTGCAGGCAGGCCTGCTGCTACCTCCTCTACTCCTCCTACTCCATCCTCTTCCATAAACTCTTCCTCGGCTGAGTCCTCTTCAACTTCTGCGTCTTGCTCCACATCTATGGCACCCCCCAGCTCCCCAGGTACTATGCTACATCCCGGGTACGGCAGTGTCACGCCGTCTTGGGGTTGACTTGCCTGAAAGCGGAGAGTCACACCGCACCAGCACTCCTGACCGCCCTGAACACACAGGTGGATCAGTGGCTGACTCCGCACCAACTGGAGATTGGCAAGGTTGTTTCTGACAATGGAAGTAATTTGGTGGCGGCATTGAAATTGGGCAAGTTGACACATGTGCCGTGCATGGCACATGTGTGTAATCTGATTGTACAACGATTTGTTCATAAGTACCCAGGCTTACAGGACGTCCTGAAGCAGGCCAGGAAGGTGTGTGGCCATTTCAGGCGTTCCTACACGGCCATGGCGCACTTGTCTGATATCCAGCGTCGAAACAACCTGCCAGTGAGGCGCTTGATTTGCGACAGCCCTACACGGTGGAATTCAACACTCCTAATGTTTGACCGCCTGCTCCAACAAGAAAAAGCTGTTAATGAGTATTTGTATGACCGGGGTGCTAGGACAGCCTCTGGGGAGCTGGGGATATTTTTGCCAAATTACTGGACGCTCATGTGCAATGCCTGTAGGCTCATGCGTCCTTTTGAGGAGGTGACAAACCTTGTTAGTCGCACCGAAGGCACCATCAGCGACATCATACCATTTGTTTTCTTCCTGGAGCGTGCCCTGCGAAGAGTGCTGGATCAGGCAGTAGATGAGCGTGAAGAGGAAGCGGGAGAGTTGTGGTGTCCATCACCCCCGCAAACAGCCGAATCAGCATTGCTTGCTGGACCTGCGGCAACGCAGGAAGAGGATTGTGAGGAAGAGGAGTCAAAGGAGGAATGTGGCTTTGGGGATGATGAGGAGGAGGAAGACCGAGCACAACAGTCATCCCAGGGTGCTCATTGTTGTCACCTCTCTGGTACCCGTGGTGTTGTACGTGGCTGGGGGGAAGAAGATACCATCAGTGAGATCAGTGAGGAGGAGGAACGCAACATGATTAGCTCAGCATCCAACCTTGTTCAAATGGGTTCTTTCATGCTGTCGTGCATGTTGAGGGACCCTTGTATAAAAAAGCTGAAGGAGAACGACCTGTACTGGGTGTCCACGCTCCTCGACCCCCGGTATAAGCATAAAGTGCCTGAAATGTTACCAAATTCCCGCAAGTCCGAAAGGATGGAGCATTTTCATAATAAATTAAAAACTATGCTTTACACAGCGTATAAGGGTGATGTCACAGCACCATGGGAATGTAACAGGGGAAGAGATGAAATTAATCATCCTCCTCCCACGACCACGGCGGCAAGGACCGGGCGATTTCCTGACGTCTTGTTGATGGAGGACATGCGTACCTTTTTAACTCCCATGCACCATCAGAGCCTTTCGGCATCCAGCCTTAGAGAAAGACTCAACCGACAGGTAGCAGACTACCTAGCTTTAACTGTGGATCTCGACACTCTCAGGAGCGATGGACCCCTTGACTACTGGGTGTGCAGGCTGGACTTGTGGCCTGAGCTATCCCAATTTGCAATGGAACTTCTGGCCTGCCCCGCTTCAAGTGTCCTGTCCGAAAGGACTTTTAGTGCAGCAGGAGGTTTTGTCACTGAGAAGAGAAGTCGCCTAGGTCAAAAAAGCCTTGACTATCTCACTTTTATAAAAATGAATGAGGGCTGGATCCCGAAGGGACTGACATTGGGCGATACATTTGAATAAAAAACTACTGATGATGATATGAGCTGGCTTGGGCTACAACTGGTACACAGGCTGGCCTTTTTTTTTTGGTTATAAAGACGGAGGACTTGCTTGACTTATCCGCCAACAACTAGTGTTCAAGCCACAAGCTTTTAGGGCACTTTATAAATGTTTTACAAACATCGATTTTTCTGGCAGCTGCTACAGCAGTTGCTACAACAATACCCCAATTTTTCAGTCATTTGTACATTCCTAATTTTTCTGACCTCTGCTGCATCTCTGTGGGTACAAAACTCAAATAAAAAAATAAGGCACATAACACTAGTGATTAAACTGTTACAAATTGTACAACTTTACACACCACTCATATCCGGTGGACCATTCAAAAGAGTAGGACCGACCAAGCATCTTTATCCGTCTCTTGGTTGCTCTAAATTATCTCTGTGTTCCATCTATGCCATACCTGTACTCTATTGTGCAAAAGGGTGGCATATGTTGTGTTTCATGCTGTTGTGCCTGTTGCGGGTCGTGCCCATGATATAAAAAGGCTGAAGGAGAACGACCTGTAGTAAAGGGTGCCCCATCCAGTTTTTAGAAAAATGTTCCTGGTTCCTCTCAATTATCTTTGGGTTTCTAAAATGGATGCCATACCTGTACTCGCTTGTGCAAAAGGATGGCATATGTGGTGGTGTTTCCTGCAGTTGTTTCTGTTGAGGGTGCTGGACCCTCTTATAAAAAAGCTGAAGGAGAACGACCTGGAGTGGGAGTCCAAGCATGTTTTTTGGGGCTATTTCACTTTTACAAACAATTATCTGTGGGTTTCACAAATCAATGCCGTACCAGTACTCTATTGTTCCAAAGTATGCCATATGTTCTCTTTCCTGCTGTTATTTTGTTTGAGGGTCCTGGACACTCTTATAAAAAGTCCTAAGGTGAAAGAGGTGTACTGGGTGTCCACTCATTTTTATTTTCTATTTCTCATTTGACCAAAATTATCTCTGGTTTTGTAAAATCAATGCCGTACCTGTACTCTATTGTTCAAAAGGATGCCATACGTCCTCTTTCCTGCTGGTGTTTTTTTTGAGTGTCCAGGACCCTCTTATAAAAAGGCCTAAGGAGAAAGAGGTGTACTGGTTGGCCACTCATTTTTATTTTTCTATTTAACAATTGACCAAAATGATCTCTGGGTTTGTAAAATCAATGCCGTACCTGTACTCTATTGTTCAAAAGGATGCCATACGTCCTCTTTCCTGCTGGTGTTTTTTTTGAGGGTCCAGGACCCTTTTATAAAAAGGCCTAAGGAGAAAGAGGTGTACTGGTTGGCCACTCATTTTTATTTTTCTATTTAACAATTGACCAAAATGATCTCTGGGTTTGTAAAATCAATGCCGTACCTGTACTCTATTGTTCAAAAGGATGCCATACGTCCTCTTTCCTGCTGGTGTTTTTTTTGAGGGTCCAGGACCCTCTTATAAAAAGGCCTAAGGAGAAAGAGGTGTACTGGTTGGCCACTCATTTTTATTTTTCTATTTAACAATTGACCAAAATGATCTCTGGGTTTGTAAAATCAATGCTGTACCTGTACTCTATTGTTCAAAAGGATGCCATACGTCCTCTTTCCTGCTGGTGTTTTTTTTGAGGGTCCAGGACCCTCTTATAAAAATGCCTAAGGAGAAAGAGGTGTGCTGGCTGTCCATCGAATCATTTTTTTATTCAAATTTCCATTTAAAAAAAAATTTCTATGGGTTTCTAAAATCAATGACTTTCCTGTACTCTATTGTTCAAAAGTATGCCATATGTCCTCTTTCCTGCTGGTGTTTTTTTTGAGGGTCCAGGACCCTCTTATAAAAATGCCTACGGAGAAAGAGGTGTACTGGCTGTCCATCAAATCATTTTTTTTATTCAAATTTCCATTTAAAAAAAATTTTCTATCGGTTTCTAAAATCAATGCCTTTCCTGTACTCTATTGTTCAAAAGTATGCCATATGTCCTCTTTCCTGCTGGTTTTTTGTTTGAGGGTCCTGGACCCTCTTATAAAAAGGCCTTATGGATAAAGAATTGTACTGGGTGTCCATCCAATCATTTTTTTTAGTTAAAATTCACGGTTGCAAAAAATTATCCCCGGGTTTCTAAAATCAATGCCTTTCCTATAATCTTTTTTTCACAAAGGATGCCATATGTCCTCTTTCCTACTGCTGGTTTTGTTGAGTGTCCTGGAGCCTCTGCTAAAAAGGCCTAAGGATAAAGAAGTGTAATGGGTGTCTATTCAATGTTTTTTTAGATTTCCCGGTTGTAACAAATTTTTTCTGTCTTTCAAAAATCAATGCCTTTCCTGTAATCTATTTTTCAAAAGGATGCCATATGTCCTATTTCATGCTTTTCTTTCTGTTGAGGCTCCGGGACACTCTTATAAAAAGGACTAAGGATAAAGAAGTGTACTGGGTGTTCAATCAATGTTTTTTTTCTATTTCCCGGGTCATATAACTGATCTCTGTGTTTCTAAAATCAATGCCTTTCCTGTAATCTAATTTTCAAAAGTATGCCATATGTCCTCTTTCCTGCTGGTGTTTTTTTTGAGGGTCCAGGACCCTCTTATAAAAAGGCCTAAGGAGAAAGAGGTGTACTGGGTGTCCATCAAATAATTTTTTTGATTCAAATTTACATTTGCAAAAAATTATCTATGGGTTTCTAAAATCAATGCCTTTCCTGTACTCTTACTCTATTGTTCAAAAGTATGCCATATGTCCCCTTTCCTGCTGGTGTTTTGTTTGAGGGTCCTGGACCCTCTTATAAAAAGGCCTAGGGAGAAAGAATTGTACTGGGTGTCCATCCAATCATTTTTTTGATTCAAATTCACGGTTGCAACAAATTATCCACCGGTTTCTAAAATCAATGCCTTTCCTATAATCTTTTTTTCACAAAGGATGCCATATGTCCTCTTTCCTACTGCTGGTTTTGTTGAGTGTCCTGGAGCCTCTGCTAAAAAGGCCGAAGGATAAAGAAGTGTACTGGGTGTCTATTCAATGTTTTTTTAGATTTCCCGTTTGTAACAAATTTTTTCTGTCTTTCTAAAATCAATGCCTTTCCTGTAATCTATTTTTCAAAAGGATGCCATATGTCCTCTTTCATGCTGTTCTTTCTGTTGAGGCTCCGGGACACTCTTCTAAAAAGGCCTAAGGATAAAGAAGTGTACTGGGTGTATAATCTATGTTTTTTTAGATTTCACGGTTGCAACTAATGATCTCTGTGTTTCTAAAATCAATGCCTTTCCTGTAATCTAATTTTCTAAAGGATGCCATATGTCCTCTTTCATGCTGCTGGTTTTGTGGAGGGTCCTGTAGCCTCTGCTAAAAAGGCCTAAGGATAAATAAGTGTACTTGGTGTATAATCAAAGTTTTTTGTGATTTCACGGTTGCAACTAATGATCTCTGTGTTTCTAAAATCAATGCCTTTCCTGTAATCTAATTTTCTAAAGGATGCCATATGTCCTCTTTCATGCTGCTGGTTTTGTGGAGGGTCCTGTAGCCTCTGCTAAAAAGGCCTAAGGATAAATAAGTGTACTTGGTGTATAATCGAAGTTTTTTGTGATTTCACGGTTGCAACTAATGATCTCTGTGTTTCTAAAATCAATGCCTTTCCTGTAATCTAATTTTCTAAAGGATGCCATATGTCCTCTTTCATGCTGCTGGTTTTGTGGAGGGTCCTGGAGCCTCTGCTAAAAAGGCCTAAGGATAAATAAGTGTACTTGGTGTATAATCAAAGTTTATTGTGATTTCACGGTTGCAACTAATGATCTCTGTGTTTCTAAAATCAATGCCTTTCCAGAAATCTATTTTTCTAAAGGCTGCCATATGTCCTCTTTCATGCTGCTGGTTTTGTGGAGGGTCCTGGAGCCGCTGCGAAAAAGGCCTAAGGATAAATAAGTGTACTTGGTGTATAATCCAATTTTTTAGAGATTGCACGGTTGCAACTAATGATCTCTGGGTTTCTAAAATCAATGCCTTTCCAGAAATCTATTTTTCTAAAGGATGCCATATGTCCTCTTTACTGCTGCTGGTTTTGTTGAGGGTCCTGGAGCCTCTGCTACTAAGGCCTAAGGATAAATAAGTGTCCTGGTTGTCTAATCCATTTTTTTTTAGATTTCCCGGTTGCAACAAATTATCTCTGGGTTTCTAAAATCAATGCCTTTCCTGTAATCTATTAGTCACAAGGATGCCATATGTCCTCTTTCATGCTGTTGTTTCTGTTGAGGCTACGGGAGACTCTTCTAAAAAGGCCTAAGGATAAAGAAGTGTACTGGGTGTATAATCTATGTTTTTTTAGATTTCACGTTTGCAAAAAATTATCCACGGGTTTCTAAAATCAATACCTTTCCAGTAATCTATTATTCACAAGGATGCCATATGCACTTTTTGATGCTGTTGTTTCGGTTGAGGCTCCGGGAGCCTCTTATTAAAAAGGCCTAATGAAAAATAAGTGTACTGGGTGTCTAATCAATGTTTTTTTTTTTTATTTACCGGTTGCAACTAATGATCTCTGTGTTTCTGAAATCAATGCCTTTCCTATAATCATTTTTTCAAAAGGATGCAATATGTCCTCTTTCCTGCTGCTGGTTTTGTCGACGGTCCTGAAGCCTCTGCTGCGCATAGTAAAGAAAACAAAATTAATTTAACTTGACTTAATAACTGAAGCATGACTTCAGGAGTCAGGTGTGGTCGTAGGTAGTGGTTGTTGTTAGCAGATTATTTTTATTGCAAATTGCAATTGCCACAGCGTGCATAAAATGTGCTTCACTAGTCCAAATTTTAATTTTTTTTTTTCATTCAGGATTAGTTTGGGGTATGGCGCAATATTGGAAACGCAAAAAACAGGTCTCCGTACCCGTTGATATAAGGGTGTAATGATTTAGCTTAGGTTGCAAAGGATCACAACTGCAGAGAGTCTGTATAAAGTGGATGTATCACTTTGGCAATTGGAGTATTTATGTAGCATAAACCAAGCTGCGTTCAGTGAATTTAATATAAAGGAAACAATTTGTTGCAGAGATAAGGTTTGTCACGCAACAGAAAACAAAGTCAGAATTGTTGTTAAACTTCACAACAAGAAGAATAGGATAAACTGAAATGGCAGTCTCTTAGGTATAAATCAAATATAAGCACAGTAGCAATTGTCATTAACCAGTATTGTTATTATGATGCAGGCAGAGTGAAGTCTTAGTGCATTGGCGGTGTAGCGTAGTAAGCAAGCAAATGTTATCAACACATGTGAAAAGCAAACAGTTCAGCTACTTGTAATATCAGATGTTCTTACCCCCGTAGTCAGGATACAACAGGTTGCGTACACAGTACCTTTCAGAGGTTCCGGATAGTGGAGCTGTATACTGTGAGCAGGAGAACTCAGCACTGTATGCGAGAGGATGGGGGAAGCAGTCCGGTTACGCTGCAGTGAAACAAACTGTCAGCAATTCCAAGCAGCTCTGAGTGAGCGGTGAGAGAGTGACTGAGCATCTGAAGCAGGTTGTCAGATTCACTTAAAGCGTGCACGACAATAAGACTGCAGGAGGAAGGTTTGTTTAAATTGATTAACGGATATGACCGTTATTTGTTTTAAGCTTGAAAAGGAATTATCCTTATGAGTTCAGCAATTCCGGAAAAGGCAAAACTTAGAAAGCTTTTCAGAGGTAATTTCAAGAGGTGATTCTAATAGCAGCTACAAACGTTAGCTAGGTTAGTTTAATAATCAAGCACCTGTTTGTGGTCACATGATGCTTTAAATACAGGTAAAGCTAGAGTCAGGTGACTGGAGGAAGGAGGTAAGAAGTGGAATGGAATCCTTACATATGCCCCCCCTCAAGCAAGCCGATCCTCGGCTTGATGCTTGGGTCGAAGAGGAAATCTATGATGGAAACGTGAGAGAAGTCTGGGTGCATTTATATGCGTGTAAGGTTCCCATGTGTCATCATCAGGTGAGTATCCTTTCCATCGTACCAAATACTGCAAAGTTCCATTATGACGTCTGGAATCTAGGATATCATGGATCTCATAAGTATCTGAATCCAGGGGTATAGGTGCAGGAGGTAAAATGGGTTTTAGTGAAGGATCATTAGAAGCTGGTTTCAGAAGCGAGACATGAAAAGTTGGATGTATGGGTAAGGAACTGGGTAAATCCAGAGTGACTGCATTTGGGTTCACAACCCGAGTGATAGTGAAAGGACCGATGTATAAGCCTGCTAATTTTTTACTAGGTAGTGGTATTTTGATATTCTTTGTCGAGAGCCAAACTCTACTGCCCACGGTGTATGCAGGAGAAGGTCTTCTACGTAGGTCGTAATATTTTTTCTGGGAGTCCTGGGCTCGTTGGATGTTCCGTTTCAAGAATTTAAAGTTTTCGGCTAAGGTTTGTAGTAGATCATCAACACAAGGAGATATTGGAATTTCCATATTTTGTAAGGTAAAGTTGGGATGATAAGCGTAGTTAGCATAAAAAGGCGAGACCTTGGTTGAGGAATGAACAGAGTTGTTGTAGGCAAATTCTGCCAGATACAAGTATAGGGACCATTCAGTTTGATGATAGGAGCAGTAACACCGTAAATACTGCTCTAACCATTGATTTAGCTTCTCTGTTTGGCCATTGGTTTGAGGGTGGAAGGCCGTACTCAAGCGATGATCAATCTGTAGTTGTTGTGTGAGACATTTCCAGAACTTGGACGTAAACTGTGTACCCCTGTCTGTAGTTATCACGGAAGGGATACCATGGAAACGAACAATAGAATTCAAGAAAAGTTGTGCTGTCTCACTGGAGGTGGGTAGTTTATTGAAAGGAATGAAGTGGGCCATTTTAGTCAAGATGTCAGTAACTACTAAAATGGTGTTGAACCCAGAACTCACAGGTAATTCAACAATGAAATCCATGCCCAGATGTGCCCAGGGTCTATTGGGTATTTGGATTGGGAGGAGGTGTCCATAGGGTTTCTTTCTTTCCTTTTTGGAAGTGATGCAAATGGTACAATTTTCTATGTACTCTTTAACAGTGTTATCCAAATTCGGCCACCAGTAATTTCTACTGAGAAGTTCTTTGGTTTTCGTTATCCCAGGATGACCTAGAAGAGGTGGGTCATGATGCTGTTTGATCAAATGAGATCTGAGGGATTGAGGTACATATAACTTAGAGTCATGATAGTAGAGATTATCGTTGCAAGAGAGCTGGAGATGAGGTAACTGTTCATCTGCTTGTAGAGCTGATTGGATCTGTGTCTTAAAGCTGGGGAGCAATCCTAGGAATCGTTCCGGAGGGATGATGGAAGTGCAAGTCTGTAGGTTTGGAGGTTTCGGATCCTTTCTTGAAAGGGCATCGGCCTTTCCATTCCTAGATCCAGGCCTGTAGACTATCTGAAAGTTAAACCTACTGAAGTATAGGCTCCAACGAACCTGCCGGCTTGAGAGTGTTTTGTTTCTCTGAAGAAATTCTAGATTGCGATGATCAGTATATATTATAATAGGTAGGACAGTGCCCTCCAAAAGATGTCTCCAGTGTTCAAATGCACGTTTCATGGCTAGAAGTTCCTTTTCACCGATGGAATAGTTCATTTCAGGTGCAGACATGACTTTTGAATAATATGCAACGGGATGGAGGGGATGAGTTAGACTCTGTCTTTGCGAAAGAACTGCTCCGAGAGCATAGTCTGAAGAATCCACTTCCAACACAAACTGTAGTGAAGGATCTGGGAATTGGAGTATGGGAGCTGAGCAAAAAAACTCTTTTAGTAGGTTAAATGCTTCAGTTGCCTTATAGTTCCACACAAAAGGTGTAGATGAGCTGGTGAGCTTAGTGAGTGGTTTAGCAAGATGAGAGAAATTTTTGATAAACTTCCTATAGTAGTTGCTAAACCCCAAGAAACGTTGTAGTTCCTTTCTGTTCTTAGGAAGTGGCCAGTTCTTTACAGCTTCAACTTTATTGGTTTGCATTTGAATGCCATCAGGGCCAATGGAATAACCCAGGAAATCTATTTGGTTGGTGTGGAAGACACACTTCTCCAGTTTAGCATAAAGTCTATGTGCTTGTAGTCTGGATAGAATCCAGCTAACATGTTTAACATGGTCCTCGACTGAATTGGAGTAAATAAGGATATCGTCGAGATAGACGACTACACAGATATCCAAAAGATCATGAAAAATGTCATTTATAAACCGTTGGAACGTGGCCGGAGTGTTAGTTAACCCAAACGGCATGACCAGATATTCAAATAGGCCGTATCTCGTTCTGAAAGCTGTTAACCACTCATCCCCTTCTCTGATACGGACTAAATTGTACGCGCCCCTGAGGTCTAGTTTGGTGAAAATTTTAGCATGTTGCAGGCGTTCAATAAGTTCAGGGATGAGTGGTAGGGGATACCTGTTTTTTATTGTAATTTTATTAAGTTCCCTAAAATCAATAATTGGACGGAGAGAGTTATCCTTGTTCCTTACAAAGAAAAATCCAGCGGCTGCTGGAGACACGGAGGGGCGTATGAAGCCTTTCTTTAGGTTTTCATCGAGATAGACTTTTAGGTGGTCGAGCTCAGGCTGGCAAAGGGGATAGAGATGTCCAAATGGAGGAGTGGTACCTGGTTTCAAGTCGATAGGACAGTCATACGACCGATGGGGTGGCAGAGTGTCTGCTTCCTTTTTACTAAAAACCTCTGCAAATTTCCTGTACATCACAGGTATCTGATGATCCTCTGACACATGAAGTAATCAGGAATGATTCAGGCAAGTTTGATGGCAATAGGGTGAACTAAAACTTAATTTCAGAGAACTCCAATTAATGACTGGTTCATGTAGACGAAGCCAATGTAAACCTAACACAATTGGAAAAAGTGGTGTAGTAATTACATCGAATGAAATGTATTCTTGATGTGAATATACAGTAGTTACAAGTATGGGAATGGTATGCTGTGTAACAGGACCAGAAGAAATTTCAGAGCCATCTACTACTCGAATAGAAACAGGACACAACTTAGTGATAAGGGGTATTTTATTTTCCAACACAATAGATTTGTCAATATAATTCCCTTGGGCACCGGTGTCAATAATGTCCTCTCTCGTCAAGCGATTGTGGTCCCACTGTAAAGAGAGTTTTAAAGTACAGTGAATCGGTTTATCATGAACAATTAAAGTAGTCATATGAGTGAAAGACTTAGTATTCTTGTTTTTACGTAGAGAGGGATATTCACGAAGGGAATGGGATGGACTTCCGCAGTACATGCAAAGACCTTTGGATTTTCTCCTGAATCTTTCTTCTGAACTCAAAGGACCCCGAAAAAACCCGATATCCATAGGTTCAGGAGTGCTTGGAGATGGAGCAGCAGGCATAGGATGTGGGGCTCTTCTGTATGTGGAATCACCTGGTTGGCGTTCAGACTTCCTTTCCCGAAGCCTTCTATCGATATGCATCGATAATTTCATGAGACCGTCCAGGTTATCAGGTAGATTGGTTCATGCCAATTCGTCTTTAACTGATTCAGAGAGTCCTAAGCGGAACTGATTCCTCAAAGCAATCATATTCCATTGGGAATCTATGGCATGTTGTTTAAATTCCGTTATGTAGACTTCAACAGGACGGTTACCTTGTCTGAGTTTTCTCATCTTACTTTCAGCCGTCAGTTGTAGGTTAGAATCAGAATAAAGTTCATCCATGACCGCCAAAAAGGAACTTAAAGAGGATAATATGGGGTCATTAGTTTCAAACAGAGTGTCAGCCCAAATTCGGGGATCACCCCTTAGATAGCTAATCATAGTGAGTATTTTAATCTTCTCATTGGGATAGGTTAATGGCTTCAAATTGAACATGAGAAGGCAAGCATTCTTGTATTGGCGATAAACATTCCTATCACCATTAAATAAGTCAGGTGCTGCTATCTGAGGTTCCACAAAAGTAGAAGTAGGTTGTGATTTAGGTAAGGTAGTATCTTTAATTATTTTTCTTAAAGTCTCATTCTCAACCTTTAGGTCTCTAAGACCCTGAGTAAGTTCATCCACTCTCTTAGACAGACTATAGACGAACTGTGGGAGCTCTGCTGGATCCATAGGTAGGCTTGATTATTCTGTAATGATTTAGCTTAGGTTGCAAAGGATCACAACTGCAGAGACTCTGTATAAAGTGGATGTATCACTTTGGCAATTGGAGTATTTATGTAGCATAAACCAAGCTGCGTTCAGTGAATTTAATATAAAGGAAACAATTTGTTGCAGAGATAAGGTTTGTCACGCAACAGAAAACAAAGTCAGAATTGTTGTTAAACTTCACAACAAGAAGAATAGGATAAACTGAAATGGCAGTCTCTTAGGTATAAATCAAATATAAGCACAGTAGCAATTGTCATTAACCAGTATTGTTATTATGATGCAGGCAGAGTGAAGTCTTAGTGCATTGGCGGTGTAGCGTAGTAAGCAAGCAAATGTTATCAACACATGTGAAAAGCAAACAGTCCAGCTACTTGTAATATCAGATGTTCTTACCCCCGTAGTCAGGATACAACAGGTTGCGTACACAGTACCTTTCAGAGGTTCCGGATAGTGGAGCTGTATACTGTGAGCAGGAGAACTCAGCACTGTATGCGAGAGGATGGGGGAAGCAGTCCGGTTACACTGCAGTGAAACAAACTGTCAGCAATTCCAAGCAGCTCTGAGTGAGCGGTGAGAGAGTGACTGAGCATCTGAAGCAGGTTGTCAGATTCACTTAAAGCGTGCACGACAATAAGACTGCAGGAGGAAGGTTTGTTTAAATTGATTAACGGATAGGACCGTTATTTGTTTTAAGCTTGAAAAGGAATTATCCTTATGAGTTCAGCAATTCCGGAAAAGGCAAAACTTAGAAAGCTTCTCAGAGGTAATTTCAAGAGGTGATTCTAATAGCAGCTACAAACGTTAGCTAGGTTAGTTTAATAATCAAGCACCTGTTTGTGGTCACATGATGCTTTAAATACAGGTAAAGCTAGAGTCAGGTGACTGGAGGAAGGAGGTAAGAAGTGGAATGGAATCCTTACAAAGGGGTGACTACTAGTGCTTTTACCAGGCTCCTCTTGGATAGCCCCAGAAAGTGTGAGTATGAATCCCAAAAAGAAAATTAAATTAAGGTTGAAAAATTACTCCTAAGTAAATTGTAAGACCTGGAGCTCCTCAAACACACGTCCTACCGCAACAGCTATAGGCTCCGCCCACCCAAATCTTACCTTTTTAATGCCAATTGATATTGCCACAGCTGGAACAACAGTAACTAACATGTGCGTCACCACAGTCTCCGAAGCTATTGTCGGATGTATACAAAAACAACAATAAAGAATTCCTTTTGGGGCGCAAAGAGATGGCTACCGGAACACTCCAGGAACTTCACAAAAGTGGCTGTCTTGTGTTTCCAGTGATGTTGTAGACATCTGGGTAGTGTACAGGGAGGGCAAAAATCCTCTCCATCTCTGTGCACCACAGGACAGGACGTCCTTGTCATCCATAAGCACATGAAATTGCTGGCATTTTCGTTGCTTCAAGAAGTTCAGTTTTTGTGGTGATAGTACAGAATAAAATAAACTTTGGTTTCCTACCATACTCAAGACAATCTTGTAGTTCAAGCTTCGGACTTGCTTTTGGAAACAGTGGGCTGTCCATAGCAGGAAGATGATTTAGACAGAAGTAACGGGCTCTGATTGCAGGTGACACATGTTTATCGTCACTCATCAAAGGGGTTGCGTGCAGAATATGGCTGATGGCCCCTTATTCACATGTTTGTCCAGAGCAACAACATTTGCAAACAGCCAGAAGAGAGGTCGGTTCTCACCAGCTTTAAGTTGAGCTTCAATTACCAAATGCTGATATTCAAAAAATAGACAAACAGTGCCTTAAAAAACACATTTGCAATATGGATTCACCAGAGCAAGGTCATTGCAAGTATTTCCCACGATAACAAAATTAAAATGACACAACTCCGCAATCTTCCACCTTCACATTATTATTGTCACACTCCATTGTACTCCTATGCCCACCTCCCTGCTCTTGTTTTTGTTGAGGGTCCTGGAGCCTCTGCTAAAAAGGCCTATGGATAAATAAGTGTACTGGGTGTCTAATCAATGTTTTTTTCTATTTCACGGGTCATATAAATGATCTGTGGGATTCTAAAATCAATGCCTTTCCTGTAATCTATTATTCAAAAGGATGACATATGTCCTCTTTCATGCTGTTGTTTCTGTTGAGGCTCCGGGACCCTCGTATTAAAAAGGACTAAGGATAAAGAAGTGTACTGGGTGTCCAATCATTTTTTTTTTCTATTTCACTGGTCATATAAATGATCTCTGTGTTTCTAAAATCAATGCCTTTCCTGTAATCTAATTTACAAAAGTATGCCATATGTCCTCTTTCCTGCTGCTGGTTTTGTTGAGGGTCCTGGAGCCTATGCTTAAAAGGCCTAAGGATAAAGAAGTGTACTGGGTGTCTAATCTCTGTTTTTTTAGATTTCATGGTTGCAAAAAATTATCCACGGGTTTCTAAAATCAATGCCTTTCCTGTAATCTATTATTCACAAGGATGCCATATGTACTTTTTAATGCTGTTGTTTCTGTTGAGGCTCCGGGAGCCTCTTAATCTTATTAAAAAGGCCTAATGAAAAATAAGTGTACTGGGTGTCTATGCCTTTCCTATAATCATTTTTTCAAAAGGATGCCATATGTCCTCTTTCCTGCTGCTGGTTTTGTCGAGGGTCCTGGAGCCTCTGCTGAGCATAAAATTTTTTTTTTTTTTATTTAACTTGACTTAATAACTGAAGCATGACTTCAGGAGTCAGGTGTGGTCGTAGGTAGTGGTTGTTGTTAGCAGATTATTTTTATTGCAAATTGCAATTGCCACAGCGTGCATAAAATGTGCGTCACTAGTCCAAATTTTAAGGGTTTTTTTTCATTCAGGATTAGTTTGTGGACCGGCGCAATATTGGAAATGCAAAAAACAGGTCTCCGTACCCGTTGATATAAGGGGTGACTACTACTGCTTTTACCAGGCTCCTCTTGGATAGCCCCAGAAAGTGTGACTATGAATCCCAAAAAGAAAATTAAATTAAGGTTGAAAACTAACTCCAAAGTAACTTGTAAGACCTGGAGCTCTTCAAACACACGTCCTACCGCAACAGCTATAGGCTCCGCCACCCACAAATCTTAACTTTTTCATGCCAATTGATATTGCCACAGCTGGAACAACAGTAAATAACATGTGCGTCACCACAGTCTCCGAAGCTGTTGTCGGATGTATACAAAAACACTGATAAAGTATTCCTTTAGGAGCGCAAAGAGATGGCTACTGGAACACTCCAGGAACTTCACAAGAGTGGCTGTATTGTGTTTCTGGTGATGTTTGAGACATCTGGGTAGTGTACATGGAGGGCAAAAATCGTCTCCATCTCTGTGCACCACAGGACAGGACGTCCTTGTCATCCATAAGCACATGAAATTGCTGGCATTTTCGTTGCTTCAAGAAGTTCATTTTTTGTGGTGATAGATAGTACAGAATTAAATAAACTTTGGTTTCCTACCATACTCAAGACAATCTTGTATTTCAATATTCGTACTTGCTGTGGGAAACAGTGGCCTGTCCATACCAGGAAGATGATTTAGACAGAAGTAACGAGCTCTGCTTGCAGGTGACACATGTTTATCGTCAATCATCAAAGGGGTTGCGTGCAGAATATGGCTGATGGCCCCTTATTCACATGTTTGTCCAGAGCCACAACATTTGCAAACAGCCAGAAGAAAGGTCGTTTCTCACCAGCCTTAAGTTGAGCTTCATTTACCAAATGCTGATATTCAAAAAAATAGACAAACAGTGCCTTAAATAACACATTTGCGATATGGATTCACCAGAGCAAGGTCATTGCAAGTACTAAGTTCCCACAATAACAACATTAAAATGCCACAACTATGCAATCTTCACCTTCAGATTATTATTGTCACACTCCATTGTACTCCTATGCCCAGCTCCCTGCTCTTGTTTTTGTTGAGGGTCCTGGAGCCTCTGCTGAAAAGGCCTATGGATAATAAAGTGTACTGGGTGTCTGTTCAATGTTTTTTTTTATTTCCCGGTTGCAAGTAATTATCTCAGTGTTTCTAAAATCAATGCCTTTCCTGTAATCTATAATTCAAAAGGATGACATATGTCCTCTTTCATGCTGTTGTTTCAGTTGCGGCTCCGGGACCCTCGTATTAACAAGGCCTGAGGATAAATAAGTGTAACCGGTGTCTAATGAATGTTTTTTTCTTTTACACGGGTCATATAAATGATCTGTGGGTTTCTAAAATCAATGCCTTTACTGTAATCTTTTATTCAAAAGGATGACATATCTCCTCTTTCATGCTGTTGTTTCGGTTGAGGCTCCGGGATCCTCGTATTAAAAAGGCCTGAGCATAAATAAGTGTCACGGGTGTGTAATCAATGTTTTTTTCTAATTTCACGGTTGTGGGTTTCTAAAATCAATGCCTTTACTGTAATCTTTTATTCAAAAGGATGACATATCTCCTTTTTCATGCTGTTGTTTCGGTTGAGGCTCCGGGACCCTCGTATTAAAAAGGCCTGAGCATAAATAAGTGTCACGGGTGTGTAATCAATGTTTTTTTCTAATTTCACGGTTGCAAATAATGATCTGTGGGTTTCTAAAATCAATGCCTTTACTGTAATCTTTTATTCAAAAGGATGACATATCTCCTCTTTCATGCTGTTGTTTCGGTTGAGGCTCCGGGACCCTCGTATTAAAAAGGCCTGAGCATAAATAAGTGTCACGGGTGTGTAATCAATGTTTTTTTCTAATTTCACGGTTGCAAATAATGATCTGTGTGTTTCTAAAATCAATGCCTTTACTGTAATCTTTTATTCAAAAGGATGACATATCTCCTCTTTCATGCTGTTGTTTCGGTTGAGGCTCCGGGACCCTCGTATTAAAAAGGCCTGAGCATAAATAAGTGTCACGGGTGTGTAATCAATGTTTTTTTCTAATTTCACGGTTGCAAATAATGATCTGTGGGTTTCTAAAATCAAAGCCTTTACTGTAATCTTTTATTCAAAAGGATGACATATCTCCTCTTTCATGCTGTTGTTTCGGTTGAGGCTCCGGGACCCTCGTATTAAAAAGGCCTGAGCATAAATAAGTGTCACGGCTGTCTAATCAATGTTTTTTTCTAATTTCACGGTTGCAAATAATGATCTGTTGGTTTCTAAAATCAATGCCTTTACTGTAATCTTTTATTCAAAAGGATGACATATCTCCTCTTTCATGCTGTTGTTTCGGTTGAGGCTCCGGGACCCTCGTATTAAAAAGGCCTGAGCATAAATAAGTGTCACGGGTGTGTAATCAATGTTTTTTTCTAATTTCACGGTTGCAAATAATGATCTGTGGGTTTCTAAAATCAATGCCTTTCCTGTAATCTATTATTCAAAAGGATGACATCTCCTCTTTCATGCTGCTGTTTCGGTTGAGGCTCCGGGACCCTCGTATTAAAAAGGCCTGAGGATAAATAATTGTGTAACGGGTATCTAATTAATTTTTTTTTTTATTTCACAGGTCATATAAATGATCTCTGGGATTCTAAAATCAATGCCTTTCCTGTAATCTATTATTCAAAAGGATGACAGTACTACCAAAATACAGCCAATGAAGGGCCTTAGGAAGACTGAGCCAAGGGCCTTAGGAAGACTGAGCCAAGGTTGGATTGTAGTATTTGGTTAGGCAAATCATGATGGCCATGTAGACCACCACCACCGAGAGTCCTGGAAGTAACAGGGATGATGAGATGAAAGAGCTAAGAATAGTAGAACTTGAAACAACAGAGTTAGCCATGGGTGTTAGTGCAAAACTGCTTGGCTTTTTTTTGGCTTTGGGTGCGGCTATTCATGCAGGCCATATAGAGCTGACAACATTCGGTGTCGTATCAGCTATTAAACTAATAAGAACAGTACTACCAAAATACAGCCAATGAAGGGCCTTAGGAAGACTGAGCCAAGGTTGGATTGTAGTATTTGGTTAGGCTAATCATGATGGCCATGTAGACCACCACCACCAAGAGTCCTGGAAGTAACAAGGATGAGATGAAAGAGCTAAGAATAGTAGAACTTGAAACAACAGAGTTAGCCATGGGTGTTAGTGCAAAACCGCTTGGCTTTTTTTTGGCTTTGGGTGCGGCTATTCATGCAGGCCATATAGAGCTGACAACATTCGGTGTCGTATCAGCTATTAAACTAATAAGAACAGTACTACCAAAATACAGCCAATGAAGGGCCTTAGGAAGACTGAGCCAAGGTTGGATTGTAGTATTTGGTTAGGCTAATCATGATGGCCATGTAGACCACCACCACCAAGAGTCCTGGAAGTAACAAGGATGAGATGAAAGAGCTAAGAATAGTAGCACTTGAAACAACAGAGTTAGCCATGGGTGTTAGTGCAAAACCGCTTGGCTTTTTTTTGGCTTTGGGTGCGGCTATTCATGCAGACCATATAGAGCTGACAACATTCGGTGTCGTATCAGCTATTAAACTAATAAGAACAGTACTACCAAAATACAGCCAATGAAGGGCCTTAGGAAGACTGAGCCAAGGTTGGATTGTAGTATTTGGTTAGGCTAATCATGATGGCCATGTAGACCACCACCACCGAGAGTCCTGGAAGTAACAAGGATGATGAGATGAAAGAGCTAAGAATAGTAGAACTTGAAACAACAGAGTTAGCCATGGGTGTTAGTGCAAAACCGCTTGGCTTTTTTTTGGCTTTGGGTGTGGCTATTCATGCAGGCCATATAGAGCTGACAACATTCGGTGTCGTATCAGCTATTAAACTAATAAGAACAGTACTACCAAAATACATCCAATGAAGGGCCTTAGGAAGACTGGGCCAAGGTTGGATTGTAGTATTTGGTTAGGCTAATCATGATTGCCATGTAGACCACCACCACCGAGAGTCCTGGAAGTAACAGGGATGATGAGATGAAAGTGCTAAGAATAGTACTACTTGAAACAACAGAGTTAGTCATGGGTGTTAATCCAAGACTGCTTGGATTTATTTTTGTATTGGGTGCGGCTAATCATGCAGGCCATATAGAGCTGCCACCATTCGGTGTTGTATCAGCTATAAAAATAATAAGAACTGTACTATCAAAATACAGACAATGAAGGGCCTATGAAGACTGAGCAAAGGTTGGATTGTAGTATTTTGTTCGGCTAATCATGATGGCCATGTAGACCGCCCGTAACAGGGATGAAAGTGCTAAGAATAGTACTAATTGAAACAACCGAGTTAGCCATGGGTGTTAGTCTAAGACCACTCGGCTTTTTTTTGGGTTTGGGTGCAGCTAATCATGAAGGCCAGATAGACCTGCCACCATTTGGTGTTGTAACAGGTATGAAAATGCAAAGAACAGTACTACTTAACACAACCTACTTACCATGGGTCCCAGAGCATATGTTTGGTTGTTATATTTTGTAAGGGTAATCATGCAGGCCATATAGACCTCCACCGATAGGGTGAATATGAGTAACAGCTATTAAAATGCGAAGGACATTACTAATTAACACAACATAGTTACCATGGGTCGCAGACCAAGAGCAGATGTCTTATTATTATATTTTGTATGGGTAATCATCCAGGCCGTATAGACCTCACCAAATAGGGGGAGTTACAGAGATTAAAGTGCTAAGAATGGTAGTACTTAAAACACAACCTCGTTAAAATAGGTAGCAGACCACATGTCTTATTATTATAATTTTTCAGGGTAATCTGGCAGGCCATATAGAACTCCCCCGATAGGGGGGGGGGGGAACAGGGATTAAAGTGCTAAGAAAAGTACTAATTGACACAAGCTAGTTGGGTCCAAGAACGCATGTTTGATTATTAGAATGTATTAGGGTAATTATATATCTAACAAATCTATCTATTTCTCTTCTATCGATTCTATCTAACTATCAATCTATGTATATCTATCTATCCTATCTATCACTATCAATCTATCTTCTGTCCGGGATGTTTTGAGACAGCCACTTTGGGAATGTTAGTTGATTTAGACCCATTATGGCTTAAAAGCAGACTCTGCATAAACTATGTAATTTTCCATGGGAGTTTTGCCAGGGATCCCCCTCCAGCATGCAACAGTCCAGGTGTTAGTACCCTTGAAACAACTTTTCCATCACTATTGTGGCCAGAAAGAGTCCTTGTAGGTTTTAAAGTTCGCCTGCCTATTGAATTCAATGGCGGTTCGCGCGGTTCGCGAACAATACCGGAAGTTCGAGTCCGCGGTTCGCGAACCGAAAATTTTAGGTTCGCGACATCACTAGTTGTAAAGGGTCAGAGGATGTGCCAGAGAAGTTAACACTAAAAGTCTGGTTAGACAGGTAAGAGAAGAAGCACAAGAGAGTTGTGTCACAGATGCCAAAGGATTGGAGGGTTTGGAGCAAGAGAGTGTAGTCAACCTTGGCAAAGGCTGCAGGCAGATCAAGAAGGATTAACGAAAGAAAAGTGGCCTTTAGATTTTGCTGTAATTAGGTAATTAGTAACCTTAAAGGGACACTGAACCCAAATTTTTTCTTTCGTGATTCAGATAGAGAATGAAATTTTAAGCAACTTTCTAATTTACTCCTGTTATCAAGTTTTCTTAATTCTCTTGGTATCTTTATTTGAAATGCAAAAATGTAAGTTTAGATGCCGGCCCATTTTTGGTGAACAACCTGGGCTGTTTGTCTGAACCAAAAAAAAGCTTAGATGCCTTCTTTTTCAAATAAAGATAGCAAGAGAATGAAGAAAAATCGATAATAGGAGTAAATTAGAAAGCTGCTTAAAATTTCATTCTCTATCTGAATTCTGAAATAAAAAATTTGGGTTCAGTGTCCCTTTAATAAAAACAGTTTCTGTGGAGTGTTGTGAGTGAAATCCATTTTATTTATGTATATATGAGCCTTTCCAGAAGTTTTGAGGCGAGGATGAGTACAGAAATAGGACGGTAGTAGGATGGGGATGATGGATCAAGAGAAGATTTTTTGAGGATAGGTGTAATTAGTGCATGTTTAAGGGAAAAGGGAAATATACCAGTGGTGATGGAGAGATTTAAAATGTGTGAGGATAGGAGTAAGAGTAGGAGAGAGGGGGTGCAGTAATTGCGAGGGATGGGATCAAAGGGACAGGTAGTGAGGTGAGAGGAGGATATAAGGGCAGAAACTTCTTCCTCAGTAGAGGGACCAAAAATGCTTAGTCTGTTGCTTTGCGGGTTTTAGACATTGGTTATTTGTTGAGGGTGTTGGAGACTGGTAGTGTGTTGACAGATGATTTTGTTTCTAATGTAATCTATTTTGTTGGTGAAGTGGTTGGAAAAATTTTGAGCTGAGAGAGAAGTGGAAATAGGAGGTGGGGTGGGTGTAGAAGGGTGTTAAAAGTGGAGAACTGATGTTTTGGGTTTGAAGAAATAGTAGAGATAAGAGTAGAGAAGTAGTCCTGCTTGGAGAAGTTAAGGGCAATAAGCAAAACATACAACCAATAAGCAATAAATACACAATTTACCTTGCAAACAAATTTACATAATTTTCAATGTTCAACTCTAGCAGTCTGTAGGTGAAAAAAACAACATTTTACCTCCTTCTTATTCAAGATTTTCTCCCTGTCTCCCACTCTGGTTAAGTATTAATACATATCTAACAGAGCCATAGTTGGGATTTACCATACTTGTTTCTCATATTACGAACATGGATTTGGAAAATGTATATGTGTTTAAAGACTTGGATGAGACTTTAAAGTTATATGAGCAGGATATTGAACAACATTTACATAGAAAAGAACAATAACACACTTGATGGTCTGTTTTTTATGTTTTTTTTTCTAATGGATGAGCTAAGGAAAATTGATATTAGATTGGACTTGGATATTAGGGCTTTCCTTTTATATAAGACTAGTCCTAAAGCCCCTGTATACGGGCCATTTTTTGCAGTACAGTGGTTCCACCCCTTGCTCTCTCTCTATCCCCCTCTCTTTTGCTCTCTCTGCCCCCTCTCTTTTGCTCTCTCTTTCCCCCTCTCTTCTGATCTCTCTCCCCCTCTCTCTATTTTGCTCTCTCTCTCCCCCTCTCTTTTGCTCTCTCTCCCCTCTCTTTTGCTCTTTCTACCTCTCTTTTGCTCTCTCTCTTCCCCTCTCTCTATTTTTCTCTATCTCTCCCCCTCTCTTTTCCTTCCTCTCTTTCGCTCTCTCTCTCTCTCCCCCTCTCTTTTGAGCTATCATCCCTCTCTTTTGCTCTCTCTATCTCTCCCCTCTCTTTTATTGTCTCTCTCCCTCCCCCTCTCTTTTGCTCTCTCTCCCCCTTTCTTTTGCTGTCTCTCTCCCTCTCTTTTGCTCTCTTTATCCCCCCTCTTTTGCTCTCTCTCTCCCCCCTTTCTTTTGCACTCTCTCCCCCTTTCTTTTGCTCTCTCCCCTCTCTTTTGCTGTCTCTCTCCCCCTCTCTTTTGCTCTCTCTCCCCCTCTCTTTTGCTCTCTCTATCCCCCTCTTTTGCTTTCTCTCTCCCCCGTTTCTTTTGCTCTCTCCCCCTCTCTTTTGCTGTCTTTCCCTCTCTTTTGCTCTCTCTATCCCCCCTATTTTGCTCTCTCTCTCCCCCCTCTCTTTTGCTCTCTCTATCCCCCCTCTTTTGCTCTCTCTCTTTCTTTCCCCTTTCATTTGCTCTCCCCCCCCTCTCTTTTGTTATCTCTCCCCCTCTCTTTTGTTCTCTCTCTCCCTCTCTTTTGCTCTCTCTCTCTCCCCCTCTGTTTTGCGCTCTCTCTCCCCTCTCTTTTTCGCTCTCGACCTCTCTTTTGCTCTCTCTCTCCCCTCCTCTCTTTCCCCCCTCTCTTCCACCCTCTCTTTTGCACTCTCTCTCCCCTCTTTTGCACTCTTCCCCTTCTCTTTTGCTCTCTCCCCTCTATTTTGCTCTCTCTCTCCCCTTTCTCCCCCTCTCTTTTGCTGTCTCTCCCCCTCTCTTTTGCTCTCTCTAGCTCCCCTCTTTTGCTCTTCCTCCCCCTCTCTTTTGCTGTCTCTCTCCCTCTCTTTTGCTCTCGCTATCCCCCTCTTTTACTCTCTCTACCCCCTTTTTTGCTCTCTCTATCCCCCCTCTCTCTCCCCTCTTTTGCGCTCTCCCCCTCTCTTTTGCTCTCTCCCCCTCTCTTTTGCTCTCACTCCTCTCTCTTTTACTCTCTCTCTCCCCTTTCTCCCCCTCTCCTTTGCTGTCTCTCTCCATCTCTTTTGTTCTCTCTATCTCCCCAATTTTGCTCTCCCTCCCCACTCTCTTTTGCTGTCTCTCTCCCCTCTTTTGTTCTCTCTCTATCCCCCCTCTTTTGCTCTCTCTCTATCCCCCCTCTTTTGAGCTATCTCTCTCTTCTGCCTGGTGTCTGCACGGCCCCACCTGATCCCGCCCACGTCACACCCGGCCCCGTCTGACACAATCCACGTCACACCTGGCCGCACCCATGTCACACCTGGTCCCGCCCACATCACGTCCGACCCGCCTGCGCCACACCTGGCTCCACCAGTGTCACACCGCGGCCCTGCTCCGTCCGCGTCACATCCGGCCCGCCCCCATCACGCATGGTCGCCACAGAATCAGATGCCAGGGAGGTCAGTGTGTTGAAGGTCAGGTGTGTTTGTCCTTGTGCTGTCTCTACTGCACATGACAGCTTTGGACAAACACACTTGGCCTTTTATATTATAGGATATCAAGAGGTTTGAGGACAAAAAAGTTCCCATTGTTTAATGTAACAGGTGAGGAGGATTTTATCACTAACACAGTTCTCTCTGGCACTTTTAGATTTCTTGATTAAACTTCCTTTCATGCAGTGATCAAGTGCGGTGGTTGCACACAAAACGCGTATAAAGGAACACTCCATACCTTCATTTTAGTCACATCTGTGTGGTTTCTGTCTGCCTGTTTGGAACTATTTAGTTGCGCAAGGACGTTGGACTGAGCATAGAGATGCATTATATTTACAAGCAAACATATTTGTGAGCCAATGACCAGAGACATATATGCACAACCAATTATCACCAAATAGCTCCCAGTAGTGCATTGCTGCTGAGCTTACCTAAGTACATTTTCAACAAAGGATATAAAGAGAGCAAAGTAAATTTGATAACAGATGTAAAATGGAAGGTTGTTAAGTTGTATGCTCCATCTGAAAGAAAATGAATGAAAAGTTTAGTTTGACTGTACCTTTAATATCTGTAGGTTTACATATTTACCTTCTGCTTCACATGCTAGGCCATTGACAAATACCCATAGGGAAATGTGACAATTACATACTGGCATGTGATTGACCAATTCCAGATGAACTAGAAAATAGGGAAAATGGGAGTTAACTACAAAGGAGATTAGAAATGTAACAAACCTTCTCTGCACAAGGAGGTGAGGAGATTTCTGGTAGCCCCCTCCTGTGTTTTGTGGATGGGATGATGTACGTGTCATGGGTAGAATGGACGTGTTGTGGGTGGGGCTGGACTGGGTCAGGGATATCCTACAATTCCACACTATTCTTCAGCACAAATCACGCCTTGGTAAGTAAGGTAAAAAAAATCCAAGTTTATTTCTTCAGTTTAAAATCACAAATATCACAGCGTAGCACCACAATTACCGACAAAGCATAGAGAGGATTGCTGGACTCCTATGCAGACATGTTTCGTGCCCATAGGCACTTGTTCACTGCTCCGGGATATCCTAGTTGGAGTCGGGCAGTCATTAAAAAGTGGAACATTTGCTCTGTTTGGAGACCTCCCTTCCTGTGACAGGAGATCTGATGTAATTATTTTACAAATGTAAAGTTTAGATTTATTTTACTTTATATTCACTTTAAACATACTGTTTCTGTCCCTTTAACATAGAAACAACCTATACTTTAAAGGGACAGTCTACTGATTTGTTTTTGCTGTTTAAAAAGATAGATAAGGTCTTTACTACCCATTCCCCAGCTTTGTATAAGCAACATTGTTATATGTATATACTTTATAACCTCTAAGTTTGCCTGTTTCTAAGACCCTGCAGGCCACCTCTTATCTCAGTTCTTTTTATTAGCTTTTTACAGCCCCACAGTGCTAGTTTATCTGAAGATAAAAATACCCTGTATGATGTTAATGCCATTTACTGAAAAAGGGAGATTTTGCTGCATCGATTAAAGCCAATATAAGGCATCAATCTCATTTTGAGCTATAGACTGGACCGTTACAGGTTAAGGATGGTGGCCTGGCCTAATATAAACTTGGGTAGAGCAGTATAGTAAAAGCTGCTATAGAGAAATCCAAGAAATAGAACCACTAGTTTTGAAAAAATGGGAATGATCCTGATAGCACAAAGCTTTCTTTACTGGAGGGGCACGTTTACATGCTCCATAAAGTTCTAGATAGCTGCTATCACGGTAGTCTGCATTCTGCTCCTGATGGCGATAGAAGTCTGCCCTGCATCACTACACGGGAGAAGCATCTAACAGCAGACTAACAGGGAGAGAAAGTCTGCAATTACACCATTTGTCCCACAGTAACACAGGAAAAACAAGGAGTAACCGCAACCTTACAAAATCAGCAAGTAAAGCCTCACTTGATTATTGTACAGGGCGCAGCACTACTGAAGGTTTTTGGGTCAAATTATAAAATGTCGGGCGGACATGATACGCTGTAGCGAATCATGTCTGTCCGACATCGCTAAATGCCGACTGCTGCTTCTTAATTTCAGTTTTAGGTGGACCTACGCGGGTAGATAGCAGCATCCGCTGCTTGTTAAATCGACCCCTTTGTATGTCCCTGGGCATAGAGGAATGACAGAAACCAACAAGTCACAATGAATGGAACAGTCCTTACTCACCGGAAAGGTTGGAGATGGAGCACAGTAACGTTACTGACAGATTTGCTTGGGTTTGATAGGGCCTTGAATACAGGTGAACCCCGGTCTATGGGATCATTGTGGTCTCATGAAACCTGTATGTGGCAATGTAAGTGGGACATTCCGGATCTCTTGTTGTTCCGGAACCTAGAGGAGACTCCCTGCACAGACACAGTTTTCTTTATAAGGTGACTTTGGCAAAGAAGCAAGGTGTTGGCTTGGGAGTATTTAAAGGGACAGTATACACCAATTTTCATATAACTGCATGTAATAGACACTACTATAAAAAAGGATACGCACAGATACTGTTATAAAAACCCAGTAAAAACTTACTTAGAAGCTCCCAATTTAGCACTGTTGATATGATTAGGCTGGGACATCCAGTGAAAGGGGCTGGGAAAACAGGAACAGCAGACACTCCCCACTTCCCTGCATATGAAAAGACATATTACACAAACAGGAGCTAGCAGGAGTCTGTAAACTTGTGTGTACCTCTAAATCTTTGGTCTTGATTAGGAGTCTGAAAATGTTATTAAAAAATAAGCAAAACTATACATAGAAAAATCTAGTGTACGTCCCTTTAAATTGGCAGCTAACCTCATTATAGATCACTACCCTGATGAGGTTCATTCTCTGCTTTGCTGCCACTTCAAGACGCTTATTTATGGCATTAAATCTTTTTTAACCCCGAGAAAACCCTTTGCTGAGGTATAAATAATCCCCCTTTTCCTCTGTACAGATTCCTCGCTCCACGTGCAGTAATACCTGTCAGCCGGGTTACAGAAAATCTACTCGTCAGGGTGAGCCCAGCTGTTGCTATGACTGTGTTCTGTGTTCTGAAGGCGAGATCACTAATGCAACAGGTGAGATAACCACTCACTTAGTGTTACATCCGTACAGTGAACTCATACAGAGGGTTAATGCTACAGCCCCAGTATAGGGCATTTATCAAGGTGATAACATCAGTATTGGTGATGAAATATCCATCAACCTGTCATCTATCTATCTATCTATCATCTATCTATCTATCTATCTATCTATCTGTCTGTCTATCATATATCTATCTATCTATCTATCTATCTATCATCATCTATCTATCTATCTATCTATCTATCTATCCGTCTGTCTATCTATCTATCTATCTATCTATCTATCTATCTATATGTCAGTCTGTCTTTCTGTCTGTCTGTCAATCTATCATCTATCTATCTATCTATCTATCTATCTATCTATCTGTCTGTCTGTCTATCAATCATCTATCTATCTATCTATCTATCTATCTATCTATCATCTATCTATGTATCATCTATCTATCTATCATCTATCTATCATCTATCTATATATCTATCTATATATCTATATATCTAGAAAGACAAAAACACAAGAGAGGCGCCCAAATGTGTGTATCCGTGGCAAACTGTGATATGAAGATGTGATGCGTTTTAACACAAACTACTCACAATTTGAAAGAGCACACCTATGTGCTTGTAGACGCAGGCTGGTTATTTAGAGCTAACCAGCTGGCTCCCTCCGGTCTCAGAACTCCTCCACTGCAGGTGTATGGTAATACTGGGCTCACCCAATGAGTATCCAAGCCAATAGATAAAAAAAAGGTATTTTATTCTTGTAACAATAATGGCTATGATACAACAGTTTGTATGGGTGGGCATTAAGAGATATGCTTCGCATTTCTCGGCTATGACGGCCGTTTCATCAGGCATATTTTACATTCTTCGGCTTTTATAGCCGCAATTACCATACATCCTGCATAAAAGAAACCTCCCCCCCAAAAAAAGGGTGTGTGGAGTCTTTAACCAATCCCTATCTCTTATGTTCGTTCCTTGTGATCTGATTTGCCAGTTATACTGGGTGTGTGTAGCTCTAAACCCAACTACCTGCATAATAATGTGCACAGCTGATCTGAGCTCCATTGATGCGAGCATTCTTTACATATAGTGCTAGGCGGAGCCATGTTACCTTTATATATGTGCACTATGTCCCGTATGTTACTGGTATACCATTTTCTCATATACGGCTCATATGTATATATATGTGTGTATGATCGTATATAAAATTTATATATACACATATATATAGAAATATAGATATGTTTACATCGCTCCTAGCTTATTTAAAAAATGCTAAATTTCAAATTGATAATAAATGACTATAATTATAAATAGCTAAAATAACTCTAATATAAAAAATTTTGGGGGGAGGTTTCTTTTATGCAGGATGTATGGTAATTGCGGCTATAAAAGCCGAAGAATGTTTGATGTAAAATATGCCTGATGAAACGGCCGTCATAGCCGAGAAACGCGTAGCATATCTCTTTATGCCCACCCATACAAACTGTTGTATCATAGCCATTATTGTTACAAGAATAAAATACCTTTTTTTTTATCTATTGGCTTGGATACTCATTGGGTGAGCCCAGTATTACCATACACCTGCAGTGGAGGAGTTCTGAGACCGGAGGGAGCCAGCTGGTTAGCTCTAAATAACCAGCCTGCGTCTACAAGCACATAGGTGTGCTCTAACAAATTGTGAGTACCCTGTGTAGAATGTTTGGTGCTAATTGATTATACTATCACAGATACACACATTTGGGCGTGTTTGTATTTACAGACTGGGAGTGAGTGGAGACCGGAGGGAGCCAGCTGGGTAGCTCAGATATCCAGCTCGATACTACAAGCACATAAGTGTGCTCTTTCAAATTGTGAGTAGTTTGTGTTAAAACGTATCACATCTTCATATCACAGTTTGCCACGGATACACACATTTGTGCGCCTCTCTTGTGTTTTTGTCTTTCTAGAGCTACTACCACACAGTGGAGGAAGGGAGAGAGCAGCCTGGGTGTTCGGTATACAAGCCCTTAAGTGTGAAACCAACTCTGCAATTTGGACTTTGAAAAAAGACTTTGGGCTTTCTCTAACATAAATTGGACAGATTTCTGTTCCCTGAGGGATATTGTATGTATTAAGCATATATATTTGTATGTTTATTGTGATTTAGGGTCATATAGGATTCTGTGTCAAGCTCATAGCGCCCTCTGGTGTATGGCCTAGGTTATACACCATTTGGTTTTGATATCTATATATCTGTCTGTCTATATGTCTATCATCTATCTATCTATCTATCTATCTATCTATCTATCATCTATCTATCTATCTATCTATCTATCTATCTATCTATCTGTCTGTCTGTCTGTCTGTCTGTCTATCTATTATCTATCTTTATATCATCTATCTATCTATCTATCTATCTATCTATCTGTCTGTCTACCTGTCTTTCTCTTTACCTGTCTATCCATCCATTTAGCTACAAAACTATCTATTTGCATACATACTAGTGAAGCCATCTATCATCTATCTATCCATCTATCATCTATCTATCTATCTATCTATCTATCTATCTATCTATCTATCTGTCTACCTGTTTATCTATCTATCTGTCTATCTATCTATCTATCTATCTATCTATCTGTTTATCTGTCTGTCTGTCTATCTGTCTGTCTGTCAATGTATGTATCTATCTATCTGTCTGTTTGTCTGTCGGTCTGTCTATCTATATATCTATCTATCTATCTATCTATCAATCATCTATCTATCAATCATCTATCTATCTATCTGTCTGTCTGTCTATCTCTCTGTCTTCTCTTTACCTGTCTATTTATCCATTTAACTAGAAGCCTATCTTTTTGCATGCATACTAGTGAAGCCATCTATCTATCTATGTATCTATCTATCTCTATCTATCTATCAATCATATATCAATCATATATCAATCATCTATCTATCTATCTATCTATCTATCTATCATCTATCTATCTATCTTTCTATCTATCTATCTATCTATTTATCTATCTATCTATCTATCTATCTTTCTGTCTGTGTGTCTGTCTATCTATCTATCATCTATCTATCTATCTATCATCTATATATCTCTCTGTTTATCTATCTGTCTGCCTGTTTATCTATCTATCTATCTATCTATCTATCTATCTATCTATCTATCTTACTGTTTATCTGTCTGTCTGTCTATCTATGTTTCTATTTGTCTGTCTTTCTATCTGTCTGTCTGTCTGTCTGTCAATGTTTCTATCCATCTATCTATCTATCTATCTATCTATCATCTATCTATCTATCTATCTATCTATCTATCTATCTATCTATCTATCTATCTGTCTCTCTGTCTTTCTCTTTACCTGTCTATCCATCCATTTAGCTACAAACCTATCTATTTGCATGCATACTAGTGAAGCCATCTATCTATCTATCTATCTATCTATCTATCTATCAGCCAGATTAAGAGTTTTACGTTATGGCTGTTCGCTAATATTGTGTACGTTATTTCCATTGCGTATCTTTTATAACGTAGGTATTAACGAGTCTGAAAACAACCTCGTAACGCGTTGCGGTAACACGAGTACCACGTTTATTTACCAAGCGTAATCACAGGCGCATTGTAGATTCTCCCATACAAATCTATGCTAAATGAACAAAACACAGATTTTTCTTCTAACACTCGATCTCGTGAGAAATACACACTGCTCTGTCATATTACGTATACCATATAATGGGCAACAAAAACACTCAGCTCAAATGAACAAACAACAATCGCATATGCAACATAACACATACGCATTCCACATTCATAATCGTTATCAAAAAAATATACACTAAACGAGGAATAGGAAAATACGTTGAGATCTTACAACACGGAACAAAACAACATGCAAAAAGAATTGCACACTGATACACAAACAAAACATTTGCATTGCAGATTATGAAACATTAGTACAAATAAACATTTAGAAAAATTAACAAATACGAGACCATCACAAATCAACATTTAGATTTAGAGATACTACTTTTGAAGAATGTTATGCAAAACGATCACTATGACATCATCACATTATACACATTCCACAAATACATAGGTGCATTTACAAACTCAATCTGAGCATGCGCAAATTAAAACAAATACTCCACATTGCACACATAATAATTACTAAGAAAGTACACCTGAACCTCGTTTACTTTGCAAACCGGTACATCATTAATTATTTACATATGGTATATAAGCACGCTCTAAGCATGGCTTCTTTGACTATATTGCTTTTTCCAGTTAGGTGCAGGTCAAGGCGTTGGAGGGTTTGGAGAGATTTGAGAGTAGAGAGATTTAATGTGATTTAGTGAGAGTTAGTTAGTGTGAGAATTAGTTAGTGTAAGAATTAGTTAGTGTGAGAGTGAGTTAGTGTGATAGAGTGAGTCAGTGTGAGATAGTGAGTTAGTGTGAGAGAGTGAGTTAGTAAGCGAGATTTTGTTTGGGTGAGTGTGCAAGTGTTTTGTTCCTACATTCATTATATAAACACATTTACATGCAAACACATTCAATACATGCACTTATCAATAACACTACATACACTCCATACCCCATTCCCTCTCATCCTGCACTCCATACCCCATTCCCTTTCATCCCATACCCCATTCCCTTTAATCCCATACCCCATTCCCTTTCATCCCATATGTTTTTGCTTTGTTAAAAAAACTTCTTTTTTACATAGCCTCATTTTCGTCTTTTTCAACATATACGTTTGTCTGTTTAATACCGCTTACTCTCTTTTATTTATATCCCATTCACACTTTGAGCTTTTTTTTCTTTTTGTTCATTATTTTGACCCCTTTCATTTGTGCACCTTCACATTTTGTTTGAGTATGTCAGGAGGGGGGATAGGGGGCAGATTAGCCTGGAGCTATTTGAGTTCATTAGGCAGGAGGCTAGGGCTGAGTTTAGGGATGAACTTGTAGAGGAGGTTAGGCAGGAGTTTAGGCAGGAGAGAGGAAGAGGAAGGGGGAGAGGAACTGGAGAGGAAGGGGGAGAGGAAGGGGTAGGTGAAATACAGAATGCAGAGTGTACCTGACAGGAGTACTGAATGAAATTCGAGAAGGACAAAGAGATATTTTGAATAGTCTTAATATTATGTTGCAGGTCCTCCGGGAGGTGCCAAACGTACCATCTGATCCTGCCCCATCTGCTCCTGGGCCTCCTCCATCTTCTCCTCTGCCTCAATCTCCTCCTCAGCCTGGTGTTCCCTTAACCACTCACAGTACTCCTCCTCCCACTCTTCCCCAAAAATCTCTTATGAGAACTCGTCGGAGGGGGCAGTTGTCTCCCCCCAGAGCCTCCATCTCGTGGGAACAGGGGAAGGAAGAGGAAGTAATTTTGTATATATTTATTTTAAATTTATTTAATGTGTAAAGGATAGGTATGTGATGATGTGGTCTTCTTACACTTGTGGAGCACACCCTGTATTTAATAGGCTTGAATGAGACCTGGTCCATGGAGGCAGATTGTTTGCAGGGTGTGTTTTACAAGTGTGTGGAGACAACATCATCACATGCTGTCCTTGTTGATTATATTGATTGTTTTTTACGATGTGATGTCCAAACTGTTCTCCCAATCTCAAACAAAATGACCATTACAATTATACATGATGGCATATCAATGTTTTGATGCCAACAACACAGCTTAAAGGGACAGTCGTAACATGAATAATTGTTGGTTACAAAGAAAACACTTTATTACTTATTATCAAGTTTGGAACAACAAGACTGTTATAGAAATACAAGTTTTACTTCTGTGATTCACCTTGTATCTATGTCTCTGCAAAATGACCCCTTATTTCATTTCTTCTGACAGACCTGCATTTCAGCCAATCAGTGATCACTGCAGGGTAACTATACTGCATGAGCTCAATGTTTTCTATATGAAACACATTAACTAATGCCCTCTAGTGGTCAAAATGCATTCAGATTAGAGGCACTCGTTAAGGTCTAAGAAATGAGCAGATGAACCTCCTCAGTTTAGCTTTCAACGAAGAACACCAAGAGAACAAAGATAAATTGGTGATAAAAGTTAAATTGAAAGTTGAAGAAAATTGCATTTCAGATTTAAATCATTAATGTTTTGTTTGACTTGACTGTCCCTTTAAACAAAAACATATGCTAACATATACTAATCCTTAGGGCTTGTTGGTATATCTACACGTACACGTACACGTTAAAACAAGCAAATATTTGAATTTGATACTAAGGCCTCTAGTTATCAAGCTGTCTACTTACCTGCCTTCGCCGGCCCCAATACGCTCGCCTAAGCTCGCCTCACATCGCCGCCGCGGACCTGAATACGCTCGCCAAAGTTATCAAAAAAGCTGTCAAAAAGCCGCGCACCAAGTACGGGGCGATGAGCAGCGGACTGTGATAGTTATCACTCATCCGATCTCGCTACTCTTCGGCTTTTTCCCAGCTTTATTGATAAGCTGTCACTAAGCACCCACACTAAACTACACTGTTCTACCCCCTATACCGGAGCCCCCCGCAACTAAATAAAGTTATTAACCCCTAAACCGCCACTCCTAGACCTTGCCGCAACTATAATAAATGTATTAACCCCTAAAGCGCCGCTCCCGGACCCTGCCGCCACCTACATAATACCTATTAACCCCTATCATGCCCCCCCTATACCGCCGCCACCTATAATAAATTTATTAATCCCTATCCTGCGGATCCCGGACCCCGCCGCAACTAAATAAATTGTTTAACCCCTAAACCGCCGCTCCCGGACCCCGCCTTCCACCTATATTAAACTTATTAACCCCTAATCTGCCCCCCCTACACCGCCGCCACCTATAATAAAGTTATTAACCCCTATCCTGCCCCCCTACACCGCCGCCACCTATAATACATTTATCAACCCCTATCCTGCCCCCCCTACACCGCTGCAACCTATAATAAAATTATTAACCCGTAAACCTAAGTCTAACACTAACCCTAACATCCCCCTATCTTAAATATTAATTAAATAAATCTAAATAAATATAACTCTTATTAAATTAATTATTCCTATTTAAAACTAAATACTTACCTATAAAATAAACCCTAATATAGCTACAATATTACTAATAATTATTTTGTAGCTATTTTAGGATTTATTTTTTATTTTACAGGCAAATTTAAATTTATTTTAACTAGGTACAATAGCTATTAAATAGTTTTTAACTATTTAATAGCTACCTAGATAAAATAAAGTCAAATTTACCTGTAAAATAAAAACTAACCTAAGTTTCAAATACACCTAACACTACACTATCATTAAATAAATTATTCCTATTTAAAACTTTTAATTTGATTAATACTAAATACTTAACTGTAAAATAAACCCTAAGATTATTGTAATTAATAATTACATTGTAGCTATCTTAGGATTTATATTTATTTTACAGGTAACTTTGCATTTAATTTAACTAGGTACAATAGCTATTAAATAGTTTTTAACTATTTAATAACTACCTAGCTAAAAGAAATACAAAATTACATGTAAAATAAATCCTAACCTAAGTTACAATTAAACCTAACACTACACTATCATTAAATAAATTAAATTAATTAACTACAAGTAGCTACAATTAAATACAATTAAATAAACTAACTAAAGTACAAAAAATAAAAAACTAAGTTACAAAAATAAAAAAATATTACAAGATTTTTAAGCTAATTACACATAATCTAAGCCCCCTAATAAAATAACAAAGCCCCCCAAAATAAAAAAATGCCCTACCCTATTCTAAATTACAAGAGTTAACAGCTCTATTACCTTACCAGCCCTTAAAAGGGCCTTTTGCGGGGCATGCCCCAAAGTATTCAGCTCTTTTGCATGTTAAAAAAAATACAACCCCCCCAACATTAAAACCCACCACCCACATACCCCTACTCTAACCCACCCAAACCCCCCTTAAAAAAACCTAACACTAACCCCCTGAAGATCTCCCTACCTTGAGTCGTCTTCAGCCAGCCGACCACCGATGGAACAGAAGAGGACATCCGCAGCAGCCGAAGTCATCATCCAAGGGGCGCTGAAGAGGTCTTCCATCCGATAGAAGTCTTCATCCATGCGGCGTCTTCAATCTTCATCCATCCGGAGCGGAGCCTTCTTCAAACGAGCCGACGCGGAGCCATCCTCTTCCAACGACGCCTACCCGACGAATGGATATTCCTTTAAGTGACGTCATCCAAGATGGCGTCCCTCGAATTCTGATTGGCTGATAGGATTCTATCAGCCAATCGGAATTAAGGTAGGAAAAATCTGATTGGCTGATGCAATCAGCCAATCAGATTGAGCTTGCATTCTATTGGCTGATCGGAACAGCCAATAGAATGCGAGCTCAATCTGATTGGCTGATTGGATCAGCCAATCGGATTGAACTTGAATCTAATTGGCTGATTGCATCAGCCAATCAGATTTTTCCTACTTTAATTCCGATTGGCTGATAGAATCCTATCAGCCAATCGGAATTCGAGGGACGCCATCTTGGACGACGTCACTTAAAGGAATATCCATTCGTCGGGTAGGCGTCGTTGGAAGAGGATGGCTCTGCGTCGGCTCATTTGAAGAAGGCTTGGATGAAGATTGAAGACGCCGCATGGATGAAGACTTCTATCGGATGGAAGACCTCTTCAGCGCCCCTTGGATGATGACTTTGGCCACTGCGGATGTCCTCTTCTGTTCCATCGGTGGTCGGCTGGCTGAAGACAACTCAAGGTAGGGAGATCTTCAGGGGGTTAGTGTTAGGTTTTTTTAAGGGGGGGTTGGGTGGGTTAGAGTAAGGGTATGTGGGTGGTGGGTTTTAATGTTGGTGGGGGGGTTGTATTTTTTTTAACATGCAAAAGAGCTGAATACTTTGGGGCATGCCCCGCAAAAGGCCCTTTTAAGGGCTGGTAAGGTAATAGAGCTGTTAACTTTTGTAATTTAGAATAGGGTAGGGCATTTTTTTATTTTGGGGGGCTTTGTTATTTTATTAGGGGGCTTAGATTAGGTGTAATTAGCTTAAAAATCTTGTAATCTTTTTTTATTTTTTGTAACTTAGTTTTTTTTATTTTTTGTACTTTAGTTAGTTTATTTAATTGTATTTAATTGTAGCTACTTGTAGTTAATTAATTTAATTTATTTAATGATAGTGTAGTGTTAGGTTTAATTGTAACTTAGGTTAGGATTTATTTTACAGGTAATTTTGTATTTCTTTTAGCTAGGTAGTTATTATATAGTTAAAAACTATTTAATAGCTATTGTACCTAGTTAAAATAAATACAAAGTTACCTGTAAAATAAATATAAATCCTAAGATAGCTACAATGTAATTATTAATTACATTGTAGCTATCTTAGGGTTTATTTTACAGGTAAGTATTTAGTTTTAAATAGGAATAATTTATTTAATGATAGTGTAGTGTTAGGTGTAATTGAAACTTAGGTTAGTTTTTATTTTACAGGTACATTTGACTTTATTTTATCTAGGTAGCTATTAAATAGTTAATAACTATTTAATAGCTATTGTACCTAGTTAAAATAAATTTAAATTTGCCTGTAAAATAAAAATAAATCCTAAAATAGCTACAATATAATTATTAGTAATATTGTAACTATATTAGGGTTTATTTTATAGGTAAGTATTTAGTTTTAAATAGGAATAATTAATTTAATAAGAGTTATATTTATTTAGATTTATTTAATTAATATTTAAGATAGGGGGGTGTTAGGATTAGTGTTAGACTTAGGTTTAGGGGTTAATAATTTTATTATAGGTGGCAACAGTGTAGGGGGGGCAGGATAGGGGTTAATAAATTTATTATAGGTGGCGACGGTGCAGGGGGGGCAGATTAGGGGTTAATAAGTTTAATATAGGTGGCGGCGGGGTCCGGGAGCGCCGGTTTAGGGGTTAAACAATTTATTTAGTTGCGACGGGGTCCGGGATCCGCAGGATAGGGGTTAATAAATTTATTATAGGTAGCGGCGGTATAGGGGGGGCAGAATAGGGGTTAATAGATATTTTGTAGGTGGCAGAGGAGTCCGGGAGCGGCAGTTTAGGGGTTAACATATTTATTATAGTTGCGGCGGGGTCCGGGAGCGGCGGTTTAGGGGTTAATATATTTATTATAGTTGCGGTGGGGTCTGGGAGCGGCGGTTTAGGGGTTAATATATTTATTATAGTTGCGGCGGGGTCTGGGAGTGGCGGTTTAGGGTTTAATATATTTATTATAGTTGCGGCGGGGTCCGGGAGCGGCGGTTTAGTGGTTAGCATGTTTAATATAGGTGGCGGCGGTGTAGCGGGGGGCAGATTAGGGGTGTTTAGACTCGGGGCACATGTTAGGGTGTTAGGTGTACACACTTCCCATAGGAATCAATGGGATGTCGGGCAGCAGCGAATATGAACTTTCGCTATGGTCAGACTCCCATTGATTCCTATGGGATCCGCCACCTCCAGGGCGGCGGATTGAAAACCAGGTACGCTGGGCCGGAAAAGTGCCGAGCGTACCTGCTAGTTTTTTGATAACTCCCAAAAGTAGTCAGATTGTGCCGAACTTGCGTTCGGAACATCTGGAGTGACGTAAGAATAGATCTGTGTCGGACTGAGTCCGGCGGATCGAAGCTTACGTCACTATATTCTACTTTTGCCGGTGTGTAGGGCTTGATAACTTAGGCGAATCAGCCTCGCCACAAATACAAATTCCAGCGTATTTGAGGTTGACGGCTTGATAACTAGAGGCCTAAGCCTGCATGCCATATTTCTCTCAACGTGTAAAATAAAGTCTTTTTTTTTTAAAGCTACATTAAAGTATTTGAATATTTTAAGAAAGACATTTAATTTAGAAGGAGTATGAAAGAAGAACATTCGCTTACATGATTTTGACAGAGACGAACATTTTAAATAAGATTCACACTTACATTCTTTGACTCGTTATCTTGTTATGCTTTGCAGAAAGGTTTATCTATTACTGCTCAGGAGCAATCAAGAACATAGCTTAGATCTGCTGATTGGTGGCTGCATATATTTAACGATTGTCAGTACATTAGAAATAAATGCTCACAATACTATATTTGGAGATCAACAATGTGGAAGCCATACATGACACAATACTGTCACATTATGTGTGTATACCTTTTAGGGACGTTTATAATTTCTCATTATTCCCCTTTAAAATGAGCCATTAACGTTCAATACCTTGCTTGGTATTGAAGTTCTACATGGTTCCTTCCTTAGCCCTACCTATCTCCTGGATTGCGCCTCTCCTCTGTGAGTCCTGTACACGACAGCCTCCTGTCAGTTCAGTGAACTGCTGCAACGTCACCCAACTTCCGCTCTACGGACCTGAACGCGGAGTCTCCATCTGATGTGCTCCACCCTGCAGCTCTGAGCGCTTCTCTCCCAAACCTCTAAAGCTGCAAACCTTGCTACCGAACTTTACTCATATCTCTTCCAGATCCATCCACTTATTCCCTCCGGAGGTGAGTTGCTACCTGGACATAAGATTATATATTTCTTCCACTATAACCTGATATCCATATCACATCGTTATTACCTTAAAGCTATACATACATATCCTTTTACTGCAGTTTAAGATATTTTATACGAATCTATTCAATCACTCATTTAAAGATACATTATACCAAAGTATCATATTGTTTAGCAAGATATCTAATATAAAAAATCACTCACTTAGATTATAAGTATGGTTTCTCAGATTAAACCTTACTATAATCCACTGTGAGACAAACTCTTATTCAAAGGAATTGTTTTACTGATGATTTTGCTGAAAATATAGCTCTGATCTAAAAATATTCTCAGCGTGTGTTACAGAATACCAAGCCATAGAAAGTATGCTGAGTCCAGCTGATCTACAGAACCATGTAATGGAGCTCTCCCACAAAGTGGATCAACTAATGCAGGGTCTCAGAGACCTCCAGGTTGAGAACCTAACTTTAAAAATCATTATAAAAGAAGGTCTTAGCACTCCTCCAGATATTCCTGAACCCCCAATCAGTCCCCCAGAAAAATTCTCGGGTGACAGAAAGATGTTCAGGCAGTTTTATGTTTATTACATTAAAACCTAAAACCTTTTCTACTGAAAAAGTTAAAATTCTAACTATTATATCCTATTTAAGAGGTGAGCCCCGTGCGTGGGCAGACTCACTTTATGAAGCAGATGACCCTATACTTAATTCTGTAGAAGAATTTTTCAAAGCCATGTCAAATTTATATGAAGACCCCCATACACAGTTAACTGCTGAGAACACCTTATGTAGTCTGAAGCAAAACAAAAGACACGTAGAGGATTACATCTCAGAATTTGGCAGAAAGATACCCAATGGAACCAAATCTCATTAAAAAATCAATTCAGATTGGGGCTTTTTGACCCTATAAAAGATGAATTGGTCAGAATTGATCTCCCTGACTCCCTAGAGGCTCTAATGGCCCTTACTATTAAAATAGACAGAATAATAAGAGAAAGTTAGAAAAACAGAGTTATGACACTACTGTCAGACATTATCAGCCAAGACCGGTGAATTATAATAATAAAATAATGGAAAAGCTATGGAGATTGGGTTTATTAAAGGGCCGTTATCACCTGAAGAGAAATGTCATCGAAAAGAAAATGCACTGTGTATGTACTGTGCCTCCAAGGAGCACTCAGTCAACAATTGTCCGTCCCTGAAAAGGCAAAAACCTGGTGAGTAATTTCTTGATTATCAATGTATTACTCTTTCCACCCATAATCCATCATACTTACTAGTTGCCGTCTCGTTACAGTGGGAAAGACATTTCGACTAAACCTTGAGGCAGTTCTGGATTCTGGGGCTTATGCTAATTATATTGATTTGTCAATAGTTAATAAAAATAAAATACCGCTTGTTGAAAAGAAACATCCATTTTTTGGGGCGTCTAATTGATGGTAACAGTCTTTCCAATGGCCCCATTACACATCAAACAATACCTGTACTTGTTAATGTTCAAGATAATCATCAAGAATTCATTTCATTTGATGTCATAACCTCCCCCATATTCCCACTCATCTTAGGTCTACATTGGTTAAAACAACATCAGCCATTGGTACATTGGAAGCAAAATAAACTAGAATTTACATCACCATACTGTAAATCCACATGTTTACTTCCTCAAACCATACTTCACATCAACCAAAATAGTGACTTAATTCCCCAACAGTACAAAGATTTTTTCATTGGTCTTTGATAAAATAGAGGCAGCGACTCTCCCCCTAGATAGAGAATATGACTGCCCTATTAAACTTGTACCAGGATCAGAAATCCCATATGGACATATCTTCCCTCTGTCACAAAGTGAATTAGGAAGACTAAAAGAATATATCAATGAAAACCTCAGGAAGGGATTTATAAGGCCATTAACTTCTCCAGCCGGAGCCGGCATATTTTTTGTTACTAACAAAGACAAAACCATTAGGCCTATCGTGGATTACCGTGAACTCAACAAACGCACTGTCAAAGATAGATATCCTTTACCACTCATCCCTGAGCTTATAGAAAGATTGCATGGGTCAACTATTTTCACCAAACTTGACCTAAGAGGTGCATACAATCTTATCTGTATGCGCTCAGGGGATGAGTGGTTAACGGCGTTCCGCACCCGTTACGGTCTCTTCGAGTACACGGTAATGCCATTCGGGCTTTGTAATGCCCCAACAACCTTTCAGCGATATATCAGTGATATATTCCGTGATCTTTTAGACACGTTCAAATATATAATAATCAACAGAAAGAAAAATAGGGCATATAACAATCCCCTATAAAAGAGAGGGAAATAAAAACCAGCACACATGAGAAGTATTATATAACAGTTTTAATTAACTAACAAAACATATCAAAAAATGGTGTTCGCCCATTTATGCCCTGCAGTCTTGCATAAAGCAAAAGCATGTTGAACAAACAAATATATACACAAAAGGAAACAATCTCTATTCTCTATGACACAGGCCTGTATCATGTCGTAAAATAGTTGCAAACTATATCTGAGACTAATTAGTAATCAGAACCAGTTTAAAATTATGTATCTACCGACATAAAGACACATATTGTAGGCAAATCATAAACCTAGGGTAAGGAGAAAAAATATATATACACATGGAGCCACAGTAGATACGCACTCCTATAGTATGAGATATGATAATATAGGCAGTCTCTTTCCCAAACAGTGACCGCAGATCAACCTGCACACAAGGTCATAATTAGCAACAGTTGAAAACTTGCATTTGTTGGTTTGGGGCTAAATTCATATATAGAGACATTCTTATTGCCTTAATGAGGTAACCGCAAAGAAAACAGCACACTAAATCTTGAGCGCACTGTTTTGTAAGTATTATTTCACTTATCTTAGAAGCGGGTTTCAGCGCTCATGTATCGTTTGGATTTGCACGGTGCATAACCTCAGTATGACGACTCACATGAGGGAGTGACCCAACTACCAATCCTTTCCTGATTGGCTACAGACATCCAGGTCCGTATCTAGTCAGCCAGTAAAACATTCACGCTGAAGTAGCAAACTTATCCACACTGGATACATCGTATCCGATCTTACCACAGATGTACCTTGTATATAGG
>NC_069502.1:1705067-1720067 GCF_027579735.1 Bombina bombina
CACACCCCTCTAACAAGGCAACCAAAATTGAGGAACTCTTAGACAAAATCAAAGCGCCAGTTAAGACGGTAAATAAAGAAAAATAAAGAAAAATCAGAAGAGAACACAGAACAGGGAAATGTGAAAAAGCAAGGATAAAAGAGATATATACATAGCGAGACATGATGGGCTGATATAGAAGTGTATTTATAAACAACCAGTTAATCAGCTCAAGGATAAACACATAAGTGTATAAATACATAGATAAAACAGGAAGTGACCAGAGGATAGTGTCAGAGAATTGATGTAGAATAGCAACCACCACACCACGAGTTGCATATGCCACATGAATGACAACCACTTGTGCAGCCACTGAAGTAGAAATGGCAGATAAGGCCGAGTAGTGAATTCCAATTCATAGGGAAAGAGGTATATATCAGGCATTATAGATCAGTGTGCTAATATAGTAACATAAAAAAATGCTACAAAAAGTAAAATAAAGCACTAAACCAACCAAAAATTTATCAAATCAAACTCAGAGTTCAGGCCTTCTAAAATTCTGGTTCTCAACCTGAAAATCCAGAAGGCCTCCCTCTCCCCTAGCTTGTGTGTTCTGTCGGCTTGGCCTTTCTTAGGGAATACCTTGTCAACAATGGTCCACGTTAAGGACCTTAAACTTTTGTGGTGTACTTCAGTAAAATGTCTAACTAGTTGTGTTGACAATGTACCTGCTCTGATGTCCGACATATGTTCCTTAATATGTGTTCTAGCTTCCCTAGTCGTAAGTCCTACGTACTGGAGAGAACACTCATTGCAAGTGATGACATATATAATGTAGGTTTGCCTGCAATTCAAGCAGTGTTTGACCCTGAATACCTCTCCTGTTACAGATGAGCTGAATGAATCTCCCACACTCACCTTCTCACATGCCACACAGGTGTGAAAGTGGCATCTAAACGTGCTCATACACCTGAGCCAGGAAGAGGTATTGGGATTTTCGGTCTTAATCCTGGTAGGAGCTACAATATTACCAATTGTCCTATTTCTCCTATAGGCAAACCTAACTCCCTGGTCAACCGTATCAATCAAACCATCATCTGCTACCAGGAGTTTGAAGTGTTTGCCTATAATTTGGCAAATTTCTCCATACTGTCTTGAATATTCGGTAATGAAAGTAACCTTAGTAATAGAGGGGCCAGTTTTATTTACTCCTCTACCAGTGATTCTATTCTGGCTTAGTAGCTTGTCCCTGGGGATTCTTTCAACTGCTTTTCTGGCTACACCTATAGTGTGGAGACTGTAGCCTCTCTCTTTGAGTCTCAGGGCCAAGTAATCCGCCTGTTTCTCATACACAGATGAAACTGTGCAGTTTCTTTTTAAGCGGATGAATTGGCTCTTAGCCACACCTCCAAATACTCTTCGTGGGTGACAGCTAGATGCATGGAGCAGTGAATTACCCGCAATTGGCTTGCGGTAAACCTCCATCCTTGTCCAAAAAATTAACTTTAGATGGTGTAACGGTATAACCCTGGCATAAAAGGGCAGAGGCACAGGCAGCATACAGTAAATTTCCCCACTCCCTCCCCCCAAACATGAGTCAAAGCTCCATGGTGAGGGTCCAACAGATATCAGCAGAATGACTACTTTATTTGAAGGCAGCACACAGATTTATACACCCTGGCTTCAGGTTACAGAGGGCATTGGTTTAACAGTAAAGCAAACATATGAACAATGCATCAAACCTCTAACAATTGTCTATTCACAGGTAAAACAGATTAACACATTAAGTTAATTTACTGGGAAAGAACGTTTACTCAGACAATCTGATATTGGCCAGTCTAGTTAACATAATCACACAAAACACAATCAGTTTACCCAGACAGACTCCTGAGACACAATCAGATCTGAAACATACATAGAATACATCTTATTACAGAATATAGGAACAGTTCTTATTAGCTATAAAGTCTTTTATGCCCACTTGGTTTATAGAGTCACAATTGCTCCCAAAAGGTGCACTCACACCCTGTACCCATCCTGTATTTATGGATACAGGGTGACATAGACATAAGACAGAGTTATGAAAGTACATGGGGTGTCCAGCATATAAAATTCCATATTTCCATGCAGTCTCTGGGTATCCTTAAGCCCATGTACCTCCAGCCCAAAGAATGTTCTATAACAGGCCCTCCAATGTACAGTGGTGAGATTGGTTTCGTCACATCTTTCCCCTTTTCCAAACAGACTAACAGGGTATCTGACCTCCTGCCGGTCAGTGCCCTGGTTAGTCCAGCAACCCACCCATAAAACACAATTAGTAGTACAGCCCACCCACAATAAATGGTTACTACACCTGAGTACGGGGAAAACTTGTCCATGTCCAGGTGCCTCACCACAGCTGTGTGGGGGACTGGTACGCTGAATTGGTGGGTTGCGAGGTGGGCAGAGACCAGCTGTACTCTGTCCGGGTGCCAGCACTACCATGGAAGTAGCCTGGTGGGAGCCTGGTTGCTAGAGGGGGAGACCGACTGTCTCCCCTTTGGATACATAGCTGTGCTGCTGGAGGGGGAGACCAACTTTGGCTAAACAGCCCTGTTGCTGGGGGACAGGACCAACTGTCCCTACCCCCTGTGCTGTAAGTGCAGAGACCACGGTCCCATCTGCACGGTTGTGGGGCTTACTGTCTCCCCCTGGTGCGTTAAGCTGCCGCTGGGGAGAGGGGGTAACAAGCTCCTCTCCCATACATACTTCCAGCCACTGGGGAATGGAGACTGGGCTCCCAATCCACTGCATCTCACTCTGCTGATGGGGGACAGGAGCAACTGTCTCTGCCCCCTGTAACTCAGCCTGCCGCTGGGGAATGGAGTCTGGGCTCCCAATTCCCTGCATATTCCTCTGCTGCTGGGGGACAGGACCAACTGTCTCTGCCCCCTGTAACTCAGCCTGCCGCTGGGGAATGGAGTCTGAGCTCCCAATTCCCTGCAGGACCGGTGGAGAGACCTCGGTCCCATCTCCACCGGCCACCTGGGGTCCTTCCCAGTAAATCTCCACAATATCTTCCCAGCTGAATGGGTCTGGGTCTTTCACCTTGCTGTCCTGCTGAGCCTTCCCAATGGAGTGGAAGAGATCTCTGTAGTCCTGCTCCAGTTCCCACTCCAGGGCTGCTAAGTGAGCCAGGTCTTGCTCTACCTCATGGGGGTCAGCCCAGTCATGCCTAGCCTCCCTCTCATAGAAAATGTCCTGAAGTCTGGTCTGCGCAGGGCTCCCAAAGTCAGGCTCTGCAAAGGACTCCCATAACAAGCCAGGACCATCAAACTCCTCTCCCTCTGGTTTGTCATGCTCGGCTGTCCAGGGTATATACTGTGCCATATACCACCAGAGTGCCTGGTAGGCATCCTCCAGCCATAGCTCCTGCCATACCCGGTGCTCTAGTTCCTTCACCCATTCCTCCAGGGGCTGCTCTCCCAGGAATGGCATCCGCAGGGCCACTTGCTTCTGCAACCGCTGCTCTTCACTGGGGAGACTCTTACCCTGCTGGTATTGTACATTATCCAGGGCCTGGTACCAGATACCTTTCCTTAATGCATCCCGGCCATCCAGGTCCTCCTCCTCGTATAACACTGCTGGTTCCATTCTGTTGCTTTTAGGGTTGCTGTACTGGCACATGCGTTGCCCCCAACTTGTAAATCCAGGGAATGGTGTCTCCTGTAGCTGTCCTTCTGGCTGTGGGAACGATCCCGTCGCTTGCCACCAATTGTTACGGTACCACCCTGGCATAAAAGGGCAGAGGCACAGGCAGCATACAGTAAATTTCCCCACTCCCTCCCCCCAAACATGAGTCAAAGCTCCATGGTGAGGGTCCAACAGATATCAGCAGAATGACTACTTTATTTGAAGGCAGCACACAGATTTATACACCCTGGCTTCAGGTTACAGAGGGCATTGGTTTAACAGTAAAGCAAACATATGAACAATGCATCAAACCTCTAACAATTGTCTATTCACAGGTAAAACAGATTAACACATTAAGTTAATTTACTGGGAAAGAACGTTTACTCAGACAATCTGATATTGGCCAGTCTAGTTAACATAATCACACACAACACAATCAGTTTACCCAGACAGACTCCTGAGACACAATCAGATCTGAAACATACATAGAATACATCTTATTACAGAATATAGGAACAGTTCTTATTAGCTATAAAGTCTTTTATGCCCACTTGGTTTATAGAGTCACAATTGCTCCCAAAAGGTGCACTCACACCCTGTACCCATCCTGTATTTATGGATACAGGGTGACATAGACATAAGACAGAGTTATGAAAGTACATGGGGTGTCCAGCATATAAAATTCCATATTTCCATGCAGTCTCTGGGTATCCTTAAGCCCATGTACCTCCAGCCCAAAGAATGTTCTATAACAGGCCCTCCAATGTACAGTGGTGAGATTGGTTTCGTCACAGATGGTTGCACCTATGAAGTAAAGCCAATACCCATACTGTTGTTATCAAGGTTCTCAATGAAAGCAATCAGATGTGTGCCTGACCCTTCCCAGATAAAGAGCAGGTCATCAATATAGCGACCATACCAAGCAATTTCGCCTTTGTGGGGGTTCTCCTCCCCAAAGACGTGGGACAACTCCCACCAACCCATAAACAGGTTGGCGTAGGAGGGGGCAAACTTAGCCCCCATTGCCGTCACACGCCTCTGGAGAAAGAAACTCCCCCCAAATTTGAAATAATTATGCGTGAGGAGGAATTTGGTAACCTCCACCACATAATCCACAAAGTCAGGGTCCCCACCATGATGTCTGTCTAGAAAGAACCATATAGTCTCCAGGCCCTTAGCATGCAGTATAGAAGTGTACAAGGATCTTACATCCACAGTGAGCCACCTGTAGTTTGGTCTCCAATTGATACCACTAAGCAGATTAATCACATGCTTGGTATCTGCCAAATGGCTCCACAGGGTGCCCACTATGGGCTGCAAGATATTGTCCAGCCACTCGGACAGATGTTCTAGTAAGGAGCCGATGCCGCTCACAATTGGCCTCTCCTGTACATTTTCTAACGATTTATGGACTTTTGGTAGATGGTTAAAAGTAGCGATTGTGGGGTTAGATACAAGAAGATAATTCTTTGTATCCGGATCAATAAAACCACATTCAACCCTATCATCTACAAGGGAGGCCAATTGTTTCTGGTAGATGCGTGTAGGATCTCCAGGCAACCTAGTGTAGTCCTCAGGATTGCATAGCTGTCTCTCAGCCTCTGCTATAAAGGCACTCTTATCTAGCAGGACAATGGTTCCACCTTTGTCCGCGGCCCTAATGACACTCATTGGATTTAGTTAAAATAATAGTTATTTATTTAGTGGTAATGTTTCAGGGTTCGCAGACCCCTTCATCAGACCAAAACCTACTGATATATTAACTTTGGCACCCTGGTTGATGATTCAGCTGAATTGTGAGTGCAGATACAAATGGGATATATATATATATATATATATATCTATTTAAAAATGCTTAGAACATATTCCCCCATGTGAAGAACATTTGAATGTGAAATATTTACAGTAACTACACAGTATAACACTTTATTAAATATAAATATTGCATAACTATGCTTTTACATGTTTTCATCTACTTAACTTACTCACCACCAGCAATGTCACACCACGTGACCTGTGACTCATCAGTGATTCTGTCCAATGGGTCATCAGTATCACCTGCTCTGTGTGAGGAGGAAATAGTATGCTAGACAGATGATGGTAAAAATGCCAAAAGAAAGAGGAGTCGTCTTGCAGTAAAAACATATCCACAACTTTATTCACATCCCAAAGTGATTAAAAAAACAAACGAAGGTGAAGCAATCTGGTTGTAGCACACATACTGGGCGTAGCACAAATCGGCTTACGCGTTTCGGCCTCTAGCCATAGTCATAGCCTACTGTGACTGAGTTGTACACTTGTTTAAAAAGGGTAAGAAACTACCTCATTCGTTAAAACATTGATATGCCCACATGAGGTAGGACAATCATAAGACGCTACATATTCTAAAAACTGAAAACTGCATGGCTAATTAACATAATTGGTTACAAAGCAAAAATAAGCTGTAAGAACTACTAGGCAATAAGCAAACGGAGTACTGAAAGATGGAAGCATGTTTTCAATGGTGAACATTTGTATATCCACAATAAAACATCAAGTACAACAGATCACATATGGCATCATAAAAGAGAGAAGGAGAGAGAATAGATGCAACACATATGGAAATTATTAATACACATCTATACATTTTAAATATTTGTTAGTCTGGGTAAGCTCTGCATGGGTAAAATTAATGAATGAACTATATTAATATTAAGACACTTATATGACCTAAAGAACCATATTATAGTACAAAACCTATCAAAGTTAAACTGTTATAAACCCAACCAATCGTTAAGAAGAACATAGATAACAATTTTAAAGACATACATACCATATAATATTAAACAAAACATTACTCAGTGTCAGAAACTTCTGATATGAATGGAAAGTTCTTGCATCTCAATATATAAATGCAATTGAAATTTTATTTCTAATAGAGAAATCCAGAATTTGTAGCCTTAAACATAATGATGCTGGGTAAAGTGGTATAGTGATATTATGTCTGACCTGCACACATTTACTCCCAATGATTAATGATGTCATAACAGGAGTTTAATTCCAATGGTATCCTAGTACCGAGTGTAAATATCCAATATGCCTCCCTTTCAGCAAGTAAACGATCAAGGTCTTTGGGTTTCTTTGCTTTCTCTATGGCACACCAAGAAATTGTGCTCAAATCACCAGGATGAAAAGATCCAAAATGGTGAACCAAAGGGGTAGATGATATATTCATTTTAAAAGATGAAAAATGTTCTTAAATTCTGCTATTCACATCTCGAGTCATGAGTCCTACATATTGGATTTTACACTGGCTACAATTAATCAAGTATACCACATATCTGGCAGTACAGTTAAAACTGTTATGTCATATCTCTTGTTAGTTGTCATTGAAGTGAAGGTTTTGGTTACTTGTGCATATTCACAGGGATTACATTTGTGGTGACCACATTTATACATCCCTGTATGGGTTAGCCATGAGCTGCTACCAGTCTTCGTGGATTTGAGCAAAGTGGGTGATAAAATAGATCCCAAAGTAGGACTCTTCCTGTAGATACATCTCAAACCATGTTTGACCAAATCCACCAGCTGATCATCTGCTGCCAAAATGGAAAAATGCTTACGCACAATATAACATACCTCTGTGTATTGGGCACTATGTCCAGTAACACATGTTACACCTGCTGTCTGGTTACAGTGTCTATTGGCGTCCTTGAGTAGACTATCCCTAGATATAGACTGCACCCCTGATTGAGCTTGGTTGATAGCCTTACTGGTATATCTCATCTCATTCAATCTTTTCTCTAGATCTGCTGCTTTTTTACAATAATACCTGTGATTCAGAGCAGTTGCACTTAAGACGTATACATTTTCCTTTTGCAATCTCAAATGGTACATGATTGGGATGGCAACTGGTCCCATGAAGTAAGGAATTGCCTGCGATCGGTTTTTGATACACTGTAGAGTCAAGTTTACCATCCTCCTGACCTAGGAGAGTTAGATCAAGAAAATTGATCTATTTGTTATTTTAATTAAATCGAAGGCCGATCTTGTTACTATTGAGCCACTCTACAAATGGTTTTATTTGTTCTTCTGATCCTGACCAGATCAAGAGAAGATAATCTATGTAGCATTTATTGATAGTAATGTGTGATCTGTAGGGGTTTCTATCTCCAAAGATGTGGAAAAACTCCCACCAGCCCAGATATAATTTGGCAATGGAGGGAGCAAATTTTGCTCCCATGGCTGTGTCACATCTTTGGAGATAGAACTCCCCATCACATTGAAAGAAATTATGAGTAAGTAAAAACGCCACTACTCTGATGACAAACATCTTGAATGATTCTGTAAAGTCTGAAAAATACTGTAAAAAGAAACATATGGCTTCATTGGCCCATATTTATCAAGGTCTGTCGGACCTGATCCGACAGTGCGGATCAGGTCCGACAGACCTCGCTGAATACGGCGAGAAATATGCTTACCGTATTCATCATTGCACCAGCAGCTCACAAGAGCTGCTGGTGCAACGCCGCCCCCTGCAGACTCACGGCCAATAGGCCACCAGCAGGGGGTGTCAATCAACCCGATAGTACTCGATCGGGTTTTTTTATGGCGATGTCTGTCCGCCTGCTCAGAGCCGCTGCTTCATAACTGCTGTCGATTCGGAGCTTGATAAATATGCCCCCATGCCTTTATCGTGGGGTATAGAAGAATACAGAGACACTGCATCTATCAAAAGCAAGGAAAAACCCTTCCTCCAATGCAAAGAGGAATCTCATTCAGTACATATTTGGTGTCTATGATGTATGATGGGAGAGTACTGACTATTTTTTGCAGAATCGCATCTAGCCAGAGGGACAGAGCTACAATAAGGAGTCTATCCCACTCACTATGCGACATCCCTGTATGTTATGTAGTGACTTGTGCAACTTGGGTAAATGGTGAAACAGAAGGACCTTAGGGTTATCTACTAACAGGAATGTAGCTGTTTCTTTGTCTAAGACCCCCTGTTCCAGACCATCATCCAAGATTTGTTTTAATTCTCTTTGAAAGAGAGAAGTCGGATCACCTTTCAATACCAGGTAGTCATTTTAATTGTTAAGCTGGTGTTTGGCTTCTTTTATATATTGCTCACGGTCCAAAACTACTGTCATTCCTCCTTTGTCAGCCTGCCTTTTGAGCACATTTTGGTTTTCTTGTAGGGATTTAAGAGTTTCCCTCTCTGCTTGACTTTGATGGGTTTTGTACTATAATATGGTTCTTTAGGTCATATAAGTGTCTTAATGTTAAAATAATTCATTCATTCATTTTGCCCATGCAGAGCTTTCCCAGACTAACATGTATTTAAAATGTATAGATGTGTACTCATTATTTTCCATATGTGTTGCATCTATTCTCTCTCCTTCTCTCTTTTTATGATGCCATATGTGATCTGTTGTACTTAATGTTTCATTGTGTACTAGTCCTAAAGCCCGTTCACATGGGCCATTTTTTGCAGTACAGCGGTCCCACTCCTTGCGCTCTCTCCCTCCCCCTCTCTTTTGCTCTCTCTCTCTCCCTCCCCCCTCTCTTTTGCTCTCTCTCCCCCTCTCTTTTGCGCTCTCTCCCCCTCTCTTTTGAGCGCTCTCTCTCCCCCTCTCTTTTGCGCTCTCTCCCCCTCTCTTTTGCACTATCTCTCTCCCCCCTCTCTTATGCACTCTCTCTCTCCCCCTCTCTTTTGCGCACTCTCTCTCCCCCTCTATTTTACGCTCTCTTCCCCTCACTTTCTCCCCTCTCTTTTGCGCTCTCTCTCCCCCCTCACTTTTGCGCTCTCTCTCTCTCCCCCTCTCTTTTGTGCTCTCTCTCTCCCCTCTCTTTTGCGCTCTCCCCCTCTCTTTTGCGGTCTCCCCCCTCTCTTTTGCGCTCTCTCCCCCCTCTCTTTTGCGCTCTCTCTCCCCTCTCTTTTGCGCTCTCTCTCCCCCCTCTCTTTTACGCTCTCTCTCCCCCCTCTCTTTTGTGCACTCTCCCCCTCTCTTTTGCTGTCTCTCTCCCTCTCTTTATCCCCCCTCTTCTGCTCTCTCTCTCCCCCTCTCTTTTGAGCTCTCTCTCTACCCCCCTCTCTTTTGCGCTCTCTCTCCCCCTCTCTTTTGCACTCTCTCTCCCCCCTCTCTTTTGCGCTCTCTCTCCCCCTCTCTTTTGTGCACTCTCTCCCTCTCTTTTTTTTTTTTTTTTTTTTGAAATTTCAACTTTCATTGTTTATTACTGTTTTGGCTACATTCTCTACAATTTCAGCAGCATCGTAAAGAGACAGTTAATGTATATTTATGTACAATGAAAAAATGAAATAGCTTGCAACATCATAAACAAGAGCCACAGTTAACTGTACAATATCAAATGGTAACCTGTGTTAATACATCCTCCCCTTTTGTAACATGAACAAAATTACAATTTTTTTTTGTTTTTATTTTTTTATACATTATGAATGACAGTTTAAGGAATACTCCATTTAATGCTACAGAAAAAGAGCAACTTCTTGCAACAGTGCATGGTTGCGTATTCTGCGATTGAAGGGTCTCCTTTCATCTGAAGAGTAAAGAAAATCAGCATCCTAGAAAATAGTTTCTAGCTAACAAGGCTGTTAGAAAAGGGGCTCATTCTAACACCATGTTAAGCCAAGAGAAATATAGTATTTTTTATGTATTATACAACCTTTCAAATAAGTAAAATAACCAAAAAAAATTCCTTACTATCATTAACATGCCCCAATAACAGAGCATAATAAACAGGCGTACAGTACTGTTTTACAGATGCGTCAGACATGCTTGATTGTTAATGAATAGTCCAGGTTTTTACCAGTCATATGCTCCATTAAATGGGGCGACTATTGTTTTGCGGAAATAAGAGCAATGTTATTTAGCAGCAAATAAAAGCGCCATCAAGGAGAATTAAAAAAAAAATATTCAATATTCAAATTAGAAAAAGCCATACTTTAATTATTTGTACAGGAAAAAAAAATAAAGCTGCTGAAAATACATTAACAAATGACATCTGTACAACAATATACATTAGACTAGAAGGGAATTTGTCATTATCCTGCATAGAACATTATATATTAGGTCTTGCTTGCTTTTGGTACCTACTGTATGCACACCATGTGTATAAAACAACAAAATAATTACATTTTTCATGATGGAATGATCCAATATAGAACTAAAATCAAGAGCACAAATGGCTCATCTACTCATAACTTTACTCTGAAACGTGAATATATCTAAATAAAGAAAAGTGGAATTCTCTTCAAATAAATTGTGAAAACACCCTTACTTAGCTTTGGTTTAATTAAACAGGTGTTGATGATTGTGGGCAGTGCATGTTCCCTTGTAACGTAAAGTCAATATTTTAATCATAGATTTTCCTTTTTATTTATTTTTTAATTACATAATGAAAAATGCCCTTCATGCTAAAACGCTCCAGTATCAACCAATTGTGTTTAGTATTACAAATAATATTTACAATGTCCCTCCAAAAAAGACAATTATTTTACTCTTGCTTGAACATAGAAGCAAGTCTGGTTTAATGTGCAACAATCAGAATCATTTTAACATTGGCCACCAAGCAATATATTGCAAAGTAATCATCCTTACCACTTTGGGCACTGAAAACACAGTTGAATCCTTACCCACAAAGTGAAAACCGGTTGATCACATATTAAATGGAAGCCAATGTATTGTTACATTAGAGTCAATAGGTAAATTTTTTTCACAGTCTCATTCATCTTCTCTCACCATATCAATAACACTACAGAGAAAGACCTTCAAAACACTAATACCTTCAAACTCATCCGGGGTTGAAAAACTTTAATTTTTTTTGCACCTGAAAGCTTTTTAAAAGTACAGTCATGCCAGGCTATGTTCAAGTATCAGTATGAAATGATACTTGAAGTAGGGGGTATTGGAGGTGCAACTAGTCCAGACATATGTAGATTTCCTGAAGAGTTGGATCTTCTCATGTGGGGAAGTAGGTAAGGATCGTTAGCCAATTGGTGGACATCAAACCTATCTTCTTTGCGGTACGCTAAACACCGTCTGATGAAAGCCTTGGCTTCATTGGTTACAACTGGCTTCACAGGAAACTGAACGTCTGTTGCTTTTAATATTGTATTTTCCTGTAAGATGTCTTGCTGGGATTGGTTGTGACCAAATGGCTTTCTGCCATAAAGACACTGAAAAAATATGACTCCGACTGACCACACATCAACCTTATTTGAAATCTTTGGTGGTTCCTTACCCACCACAAAACATTCAGGGGGAAGATACCAGTATGTTCCTGCCCCTTGAGAGGTCAAGTCCATTCCATCTACCCAGTAACTATCATCATCCATAATTTTTGACAAGCCAAAGTCTGTAATTTTTATCTCTCCACACGCCGTCCCGTCAACAAGAAGGATATTTCCTGGTTTCAAATCATAATGGATTATAGGTGGTTTGATCTCATTGAGATAACGTAGTGCATTGACGATTTGCATTACAATTGACCTAGCTTCTTTTTCAGTCATTAACTTATGCTGCTTTAAATAGAAGTCAAGGTCATTGCCTTCACAGTATTCTAGCACTGTACAAAACGTGTCTGTATCCAATGAAAAGTAATCATATAATTTAACTATTCTTGGATGGTCAAGTTCTTTGTGTATTCTATACTCTCTGCAGGCATGCTTGTGGTAGTTTTCCTTCTTTTCATCTCGCCAGCTTTTGTTAAGTTGATGAATTTTCACAGCAGCGTATCTTTGTTCATAAAGATCAAAAGCCTTGTACACTTCACTAAAACCGCCTCGACCTAGTAGATGAAGTAATAAATATCGTTCATTCAACGTAGGGTGATCTTTAAATTGTGAATTATCTTCATTATTTATTCTTTTAAGTTCTCGTATGTGTAGATTTCGAACCCTTTCCAATCGTTCCAACTCTGCCTGGATTTCAGCTTCTTCCTTTTTCAGATGTCCTAGCCTTAGTTTAAAAATTTCTTCCTGCTCGTGGTACTCGGCTAATGTTAACAATTGGGGTAAACTAGGTTTTAAAAAAGGGTCACTTTCGGCTCCATTTACAGCTTTAGTTTTCCTTTGCTTTGGCTCAGAAATTGCAGAGGGTGTTTGAGAATTGTTTGTTGTTGGAGGTTTTCGCTTGGCCAATAGCTTTCTTTGTCGCTCAATATCTTCTCTCCGCTGATTCACCCATTCCTGCTGCTTGACAAGATTTTGAAAAGCAAAGCCATCTGTCCACTGTTCTGTAAACGAGGCTCCGTGCCGAACGCTTGTGAAGTGTCCCAGTCGTAATCTGTCCTGCATGCTTTTTTCTCTACTCGCCAACTTTTCCTGAGTGCTCTTTTCAATAAGCAGCTTCTTACTCATTGAGATGCATTTATTTAACCTCTCCTTGTACTTTTCGAGGATTTTTTGTTGTTCATCTATCTGTCTTCTAAGGTCACAGTTTATCCTGAGTAAATCATCTATTCTGCCTTCTTTTTTTTCCAGGTCCTGGTTTTTATTACTTTCTAGGGCAGCAAGTTTCTGTACTGTAAGATCCGTCTGGATAAGTTTATATGATAACTGCTTTGTTGGAGTAATAAGATGGTCCCCAAAAATTAAAGCAGTGGGAGATGGGCTGTTTTGTCGGACAGACGAAGAAGGTGTGGAATGTGAATGTGAGTTCTGAGGCGACCGGATAGAAGGTGGTAAGCCTCGGACAGGACTAGTGCCATTCCCAGCTTGGTACTCAAAATAATCACTTATTTTGTGTCCCCGCCCTCCATTATTTTTCCCTTGACTGCTTTCATTCTGATTTTCAGCTTTCCTCTTTCTTCCTCTTGAAGAGTCAGACTGCTTCTTTTCTGGAGTCTCTGATTCTTTGTCACTTAACGAACCCAGGCTTCCAAAACTGTGGTTTGAGCTTTCATTGTTTGTTGAGGCTTTTGCCCCAACACTGCAACTGCCGGTACTGCCAGTACTTCCACTGACTCCTCCTGTAAATCTGGCCTCCAATAATTCTTGCCGTCTTGGGTCCAAGCTATGGAGCTCATCCATGGCACCTTCTTTAGCCTTGCCAGGTGGCGTGCTATTCTGCAGGAAAGCCGAGCCCTGCGTTGGGGACGTGGAGAGCTGGGACCAAGATGGCGTCCCCTCCAAACTTCCACCACTTCCACTGTTACTTTGGACACTCATCAAGCTACTTTCTTGGATCGGGCTCGGTCATGGCCGAGGATCCCCAGTAACAATATCTGTTTTAAGAAAAATCCGAATAATATACAAAGGGTTTGATGTAAAAGAAAGGGGAAAGTCGTCCTCCTCCCGCGCCCCCTTGCGATGGCTGATTTCGGGTGCAGGCGGCGTGGATGGGCTGGATCGGGTGAAATGGTTATCACAGAACCTGCCCGCACCTCTGCAGTGCGTCTTCAAGTAGCCTGTCTGTGTCCTCTCTCCCTCTCTTTATCCCCCCTCTTCTGCTCTCTCTCTCTCCCTCTCTTTTGAGCTCTCTCTCTCCCCCCCTCTCTTTTGCGATCTCTCTCCCCCTCTCTTTTGTGCTCTCTCTCTCCCCCCTCTCTTTTGTGCTCTCTCTCTCCCCTCTCTTCTGTGCTCTCTCTCCCCCCTCTCTTTTGCGCTCTCTCCCCCCCCCTCTCTTTTGGGCTCTCTCTCCCCCCTCTCTTTTGCGCTCTCTCTCCCACCTCTCTTTTGCGCTCTCTCTCCACCCCTCTCTTTTGCGCTCTCTCCCCCCTTTCTTTTGCGCTCTCTCTCCCCCTCTCTTTTGGGCTCTCTCTCTTCCCCCTCTTTTGCACTCTCTCTTCCCCCCTCTCTTTTGCTCTCTCTCTCCCCCCTCTCTTTTGCGCTCTCTCCCCCTCTCTTTTGTGCTCTCTCTCCCCCTCTCTTTTGCGCTCTCTCTCCCCCATCTCTTTTGCGCTCTCTCTCCCCCTCTCTCTTTTGCTCTCTCTCTCCCCCCCTCTCTCTCCCCCCCCTCTCTTTCTCCCCCTCTCTCTACCCCCCTCTCTCTCTACCCCCTCTTGCTCTCTCTCTCTCTCTCTCTCCCCCCCTCTCTCTCTCTCTCTCTCTCTCTCCCCCTCTCTCTCTCCCCCCTCTCTCCACTCTCTCCCCCCTTTCTCTCTCCCCCTCTCTCTCTACCCCACCTCTCTCTCCCCCCTCTCTCCCCCTCTCTCTCCCCCCTCTCTATCTCTCTCCCCTCTCTATCCCTCTCCCCTCTCTATCTCTCTCCCCTCTGTCTGTTGCGTGACCGCGCCCGGTCACGCCCCCTTCACACCCGGCCACGCCCCCTCACAACCATTCACACCCGGCCACGCCCCCTTCACGTCGGCCACACCCCCGCTCACGCCCGGCCATGCCCATTTCTG